>NW_006207163.1:383989-417316 GCF_000334495.1 Tupaia belangeri chinensis
TATCTACCTGTAAGTGGGGTCTAACTTCCATCTCACCCTCAAGCAAAGCCGTCAATTTAATTACATCTGTGAACTCCTCTTTTTTATTTTTAAAATTTATTTATTTATTTATTGCCATTTAAGGTAGCGTGAACAGGTTGCAGGAGTTAGGACATGGAGACCTTTTGGGAGGCTATTAGGCCATGTCTAGTATTCCAGAATGTCTCTACCCATCATTTTGTCCCTTATAAGTTTTTGATTTGTTAGTTTCTGTTCACTTAACTATCATTTTAAAATTTCAAACATGAACAAATATCTTTGAAACACAATTTTATTTCTAAATAATATCACTTAATTCACAGTAAATCTGGAATTATAAATGACAACTCATCGATAAATTTGACAACATCATAAGAAATAAATTTTCTGTTGCAATTTGATGTAGTGCTTTAGTGCTGACTGGTTTTCTGGCATTTGTACATGTTACCAGCTCCTAGTATACCCTAGTTTCACTAGTTTTGTTTAAAAGTTGATTACATTACTCCTGCTAGTTGCCCCCAGGGTACTGGTTACAATACATCAAATGCCATGGAGTCTGTTTATTCTCTCTGGCCCTCTACCACTTCCAGTCCCTACTCCTGGGTATGGGTCACTCTTGTCCTAATCCCATCCATCTGCAGTAGTATTCTATACATAGCACATGCTGAAAATTCTTCCCTAGTTTTTATCATTCAGTTAGTCCAAAAGTAAACTATCTTGTTTATGAATCAAGATTTTATTTATTATGTAACATGTCATTTTCCCTCATTTATTATAAGAAAGGCAATGTTTTCAACCCACTGTATTTTCTTTTTTAAATTTATTATTATCATAATCATGTTTATATTACATTGAATCACATATACCTTTACAGTGAACCCCCTGTCTTTTCAAAACTGTATTATAGTCTTATAAAGTACCAAGAATGCTGCCACGTTACAGATCTCTCTTCCTAATATGATTACACCATTCATAACTTCATAAAGTCATTAACACAATAGAAAAGGAAGAAGAAGACAATATTGGGGATATCATCAAAGATGTCACATTTGATGAAACATTTGGGATGGACTATGAAAAATGAAAAAACACAAAAAGTGAGAAAAGGCTTTACAGGAATAGCTAAGAGTCTGTGTCAAGACAAAACTGTGTGAAACGGCAGTGTGTTCTATGGAAGGTGAGAAGTTTAATGTCTTCTGAACACATATTGAGGGAAAGTGGCAGAAGTCGAAGCTGAGTAACAAAACGAGATGATTTTTAGAGTTAAAATTTTCATTAGTTCAGCAAACAAATACATCAAATGCCTGTTATAATCCAGACAGTTATTTCACACTGACTGCGGCTTCACAAATTTATATTGAAATATCAGTGAGTGTGAAATTGATCACAATGAAAGAAAAGAACTAAAATACACAAAATATATATTTAATAATGGAGATGAAATTACCTAATTTGGTTTTTAGAAGCTGGGTTGAATGACGATCTGAAAATTAAAATAGGAGAGGCTGGTGATAGAAACAGAAAGAGTTATGTGCAGTCTGACCAGAGTTTCAAAAGTCTGAGCTAAGATTCTATCAGGGGGAATAAAAAGTGAGGATTATTGTTTAGAAGTATTTATGAAAAAGAATTTCATTTCAGTTATCTGCTAAACCTTGTTCATGGAGCTTAAGGATTGGAGAAATCTGAAGTATCCAGCTTAGTGATGTGGACGAATTGGGGCTCCATTTACATGGATTATACAACTATATGTTTATTTGAGAAGCACTTTTGATCCTGTGGTCTCCAAGAAATCCGATCCCTGTTGTACACACCCTGCATAATGCAGGGCACAGTGAGACGGATTTTATTCCTGTAATTAGTTTATGGTTTATGGCGGAGTTGACCTTGTCATAGGAGATTATCCCTGTGGGTCTGTTCTAATCATATGAGCCCTTTAAGAACAGAATTTCTGTTGGCTGGTCACAAGAAGTCTGAGATTTAGATTTAAAGCTTGAGAAAGATTCAATGGGCCATTACAGGCATGACAATGGAGAACGCCATGTGAAGAGGTTGTCAACAGCTTTTAGATTCTGAGAGTTTTCCCTGGCTTGCAGCCAGCAAGGAAAGATGAATTTTGGTCACAGAGTTGCAAGAAACTGAAACAATAAAAATGAGCTTGGAAGTGGACGTTTCCCCAGAGACTTCAGAAAATTAGCTCTGCCAACATCATGATACCAACCTTAGTTACTCTCAAGAGAGAACCAGTCATGTTCTGCTAGACATCTTATCTATGGAAAGTGAGTTAATCAATGGAGGTAGTTTTAGGTTGCTAATATTGGGACATTTTAATGCATAGCAATAGAAAACTAATATAGAAATAAATAAGTAAGCAAGAATAAAAGGAAATAAATTAATAAATTTCAAGATGTATTAGAAAACCTGCATTATTACATAATACTAATTAGAAATTTTAATTAAATTGAATGATTTCCTTCAAATATATACTTCAAACATACACATCTTAGTGTCCCAGAAAGATCTTGTTCATACATGTTATTTATTTAATTAGTTCTTTGGAGAGGTTTTTTTTTTTTTTGCTACAGAGTGTGTGCGCTTGCCAGAGAGATAGAGAGAGACAGAGAGACAGAAAGCGAGAAATCATCCACTAGGGGTATGGCTATGCCACAATCCCTTCTCCTCTGTACTCCTCTCGGGATCTTGGGCATGCACACACACGCGCCCAACGTGAGTTTAAGCTACTGGGTCTGGGACTTGAACTGTGGTCGACTACATGGGAGTCCAGCGACATAGCCATTATGCTAACTGCTGGTCCCTTGTTCATACATGTTGAAGAAGTTAGTATGAGTTTCTTTTGATGCAAACAAAATTTGAAGTTTAGGCATAGTTTCTTCATAATCTGTATTTTCTATAAACTTTTTGAAGAACCTTCAGGTCTTTCTATTATCTATAATGACACCTTTTGAGGGACAGTTCCTGGTCTGCTACCGGTTTTAGTAGAAATCAAATGCGTGACTGTAAGCCACTAAATTACCATGGAACCTGAGTTGCACATTATGAACTTGGATTTGTCTGACATACAAATTAATAGGGTTGGGTTTGCACTGCAACACTCCATCATAAAACGGAAGTTGCATATATGTAATCAGGCTCAAGCACATCCTAAATGTACAGTGAGTTACACAAAGTAGCCCTAAGGCCCATGTTCCCTACAACTTCTGCAATGCCTTCTCTCTCATAGCCTGCACCTAAGGCATCATGGAAAGTTCTCTATGATCAGTTGACAGAGACAGAAAAGACTAAGGCCTGGTTTACAGGTCATTCTGTATGATATGCAAATGCCAACTCATATCGGACAGGAAAAAGACAGCTCCTTTCCAGAGATCCCTGATGGACAGGGGTGAGGGGAAATCCTCCTTGGAGGCAAATCTCTGACCACAGCACTTGGCTGTGCACTTTACTTGGGAAAAAAAATAGTCAGGCATGCAAGTAAATAAGTATTCATATGCAAATAACATTAGTCTGAAACTAGAAGTTGTCTTACTGCACCAGAACATGTAAGAGTTGAATATATTTTGAAAATTGTATCTTAATTTTATAAATATATGATGGCATTAAAATTATAAATATTTAAAACTGTCATCAAATATCATTTTAGTACATTGATATTTTCATTATTCTATTTTATTTCTAAGAAAAGTTTAGGAAATACATTTAACCTGTGTGTATGTTTGTCAATAAATAGCTGTCTTTATGGTATATTGTTATATTTCGCTCTATCAAACATATTGAGCGATTAAAAAATAACCCCACAGGCATCATGAGAAACTCTTGTGACTTTGTGACCACGGTAGAGTTGAATTAATTATCCTCTTTGAGATTTAGTATTATTGTCTACAATCTTTAGTCTTACAACTCAAATGCAACAGTCATCTTTTATGACAATCAGACTCAATTATTTCAAATCTCTATAGACCTGAAAATAATTAAATGTGAACTGTTACTTTTTTATATTACATGGAATTAGATGCAAAAAGCCATCACTAATAATTACCATATCATTTTCACATATAGATATAGCTTAAAAATGTCAAAGTTTTGATTTAGGGTCATATATTTAATTAAAAATATGTATAGCATACTAAAGAGTTTAGATTTTATAGGATGCAGAAAATCAACTATTTTAAGTAAAGCAATAGAAAGTTAGTTTATTCAATGTTTTTGCAGTTCCAAAATCTTCTCTGAAAAAAATATGAGAACCTAGACGAATGGGTGAAAATATTTTTTCTATAACTTTCTCATTTTAGATTTGAGTATTAATTTTCATTGTTCCCCTGCTCTGAGGATGAGGAGGAGGATTTATTAGAAATTATCTGAGTTTTTAGGGAAGCACACTTTTTGGGTCATCTCAGTATCACAGTGATGACATGCTCCTCAAATGATACTGGGTCCATATGGAAGACCATAGGTTTGGTTCTCTGGTCAATCTGTACATGCTGAGCCTGTAAGCCCATGGTCCTGGCTGGCTGGGAAAAGGCAGAGTGAAGGGGGGCAAAATCATGATGTGAGACCCTGTTGAGAGGGCTTATCTTCCTCTCTGTTTCCCACTGTCATGAAAGAAAGAAGTTTATGAGTTTTAGTGACATGTTTGAGCAATAGAAACTATGTGTAAAGTGGCCGTCATATTTAAATACAGTTAAAAATCCTCCCTGAATCCTTCAATTATCTCTGGCTTTTTTTTTTTTTTTTGGAGAGATTTTCACTATAGGGCATGTGCGCTCGCCAGACAGAGAGAGACATAGAGACAGAAAGCGAGAAGTCACCCCCCAGGGGGGATGGTCATGCTGCAATCCCTTCTCCTCCATTCTCCTCTTGGGATCTTGGGCACGCACGCGCACGTGCCCAGTGTGAGTTTTAAGCCACCGGGTCCGGGACGCAAACCGCGGTCGACTACATGGGAGTCCAGCGACATAGCCATTACGCTAACTGCTGGTTCCCAATTATCTCTGGCTCTTGACCCATTTTCTGTGTTCCTCTTTACAGAGACTCCAGAAAATTGTCTAGAATCAGCCTATACTTCTCCCATACAAATCTTGACGTGCTTACTTGGGAGACCTGTCAGCAGCACGTGAGTTGATGTTCCTCCTTGAAACATACTCATTCCTATGCTTCTTATGGTGCTACTGGAATTCTTCCTCTTAACTACATTGATTGCTCCTTCTTCCTCTCCTGTGATGGTTTCTCCTCATCTGCATGACCAACCGAGGGATCCATGCGTTACCTAGTCTCTGCACCTTTCCTTTTTTCTCGGCTTCCTTGTCCTTTAATTTCTGCTTTTGGATACTTCTTGTCCCCTTCTCCTCCTCCCTGGTGGATCACATCCATCTACCTGCTCGTTTATTATTACAGATGTTTGTTGAACATCTATTCCATGCCAGGATTTTGATACTTCAGGAGTGGGAAGGTGTGATTACTTTCTTTAATCATTATAAAAGTTATAACTGATATTATTATATACAATGATAGGCTAACAAGAGAAAAATATAAAAAGGTTATAATGAAAGTTTTATTTATGTGATGAGGGAGGCTTCCCAAATGAAGGCTCAAAAACTCAGGGCAAGCTGTCTGTTATAATTGTATTCAAGAAAGAAGGGTCAGTTATGTAGCAAAATGACAATCATGGTCGTAAACTGCAAACAAAATTTGAAGTTTAGGCATAGTTTCTTCATAATCTGTATTTTCTATAAACTTTTTGAAGAACCTTCAGGTCTTTCTATTATCTATAATGACACCTTTTGAGGGACAGTTCCTGGTCTGCTACCGGTTTTAGTAGAAATCAAATGCGTGACTGTAAGCCACTAAATTACCATGGAACCTGAGTTGCACATTATGAACTTGGATTTGTCTGACATACAAATTAATAGGGTTGGGTTTGCACTGCAACACTCCATCATAAAACGGAAGTTGCATATATGTAATCAGGCTCAAGCACATCCTAAATGTACAGTGAGTTACACAAAGTAGCCCTAAGGCCCATGTTCCCTACAACTTCTGCAATGCCTTCTCTCTCATAGCCTGCACCTAAGGCATCATGGAAAGTTCTCTATGATCAGTTGACAGAGACAGAAAAGACTAAGGCCTGGTTTACAGGTCATTCTGTATGATATGCAAATGCCAACTCATATCGGACAGGAAAAAGACAGCTCCTTTCCAGAGATCCCTGATGGACAGGGGTGAGGGGAAATCCTCCTTGGAGGCAAATCTCTGACCACAGCACTTGGCTGTGCACTTTACTTGGGAAAAAAAATAGTCAGGCATGCAAGTAAATAAGTATTCATATGCAAATAACATTAGTCTGAAACTAGAAGTTGTCTTACTGCACCAGAACATGTAAGAGTTGAATATATTTTGAAAATTGTATCTTAATTTTATAAATATATGATGGCATTAAAATTATAAATATTTAAAACTGTCATCAAATATCATTTTAGTACATTGATATTTTCATTATTCTATTTTATTTCTAAGAAAAGTTTAGGAAATACATTTAACCTGTGTGTATGTTTGTCAATAAATAGCTGTCTTTATGGTATATTGTTATATTTCGCTCTATCAAACATATTGAGCGATTAAAAAATAACCCCACAGGCATCATGAGAAACTCTTGTGACTTTGTGACCACGGTAGAGTTGAATTAATTATCCTCTTTGAGATTTAGTATTATTGTCTACAATCTTTAGTCTTACAACTCAAATGCAACAGTCATCTTTTATGACAATCAGACTCAATTATTTCAAATCTCTATAGACCTGAAAATAATTAAATGTGAACTGTTACTTTTTTATATTACATGGAATTAGATGCAAAAAGCCATCACTAATAATTACCATATCATTTTCACATATAGATATAGCTTAAAAATGTCAAAGTTTTGATTTAGGGTCATATATTTAATTAAAAATATGTATAGCATACTAAAGAGTTTAGATTTTATAGGATGCAGAAAATCAACTATTTTAAGTAAAGCAATAGAAAGTTAGTTTATTCAATGTTTTTGCAGTTCCAAAATCTTCTCTGAAAAAAATATGAGAACCTAGACGAATGGGTGAAAATATTTTTTCTATAACTTTCTCATTTTAGATTTGAGTATTAATTTTCATTGTTCCCCTGCTCTGAGGATGAGGAGGAGGATTTATTAGAAATTATCTGAGTTTTTAGGGAAGCACACTTTTTGGGTCATCTCAGTATCACAGTGATGACATGCTCCTCAAATGATACTGGGTCCATATGGAAGACCATAGGTTTGGTTCTCTGGTCAATCTGTACATGCTGAGCCTGTAAGCCCATGGTCCTGGCTGGCTGGGAAAAGGCAGAGTGAAGGGGGGCAAAATCATGATGTGAGACCCTGTTGAGAGGGCTTATCTTCCTCTCTGTTTCCCACTGTCATGAAAGAAAGAAGTTTATGAGTTTTAGTGACATGTTTGAGCAATAGAAACTATGTGTAAAGTGGCCGTCATATTTAAATACAGTTAAAAATCCTCCCTGAATCCTTCAATTATCTCTGGCTTTTTTTTTTTTTTTTGGAGAGATTTTCACTATAGGGCATGTGCGCTCGCCAGACAGAGAGAGACATAGAGACAGAAAGCGAGAAGTCACCCCCCAGGGGGGATGGTCATGCTGCAATCCCTTCTCCTCCATTCTCCTCTTGGGATCTTGGGCACGCACGCGCACGTGCCCAGTGTGAGTTTTAAGCCACCGGGTCCGGGACGCAAACCGCGGTCGACTACATGGGAGTCCAGCGACATAGCCATTACGCTAACTGCTGGTTCCCAATTATCTCTGGCTCTTGACCCATTTTCTGTGTTCCTCTTTACAGAGACTCCAGAAAATTGTCTAGAATCAGCCTATACTTCTCCCATACAAATCTTGACGTGCTTACTTGGGAGACCTGTCAGCAGCACGTGAGTTGATGTTCCTCCTTGAAACATACTCATTCCTATGCTTCTTATGGTGCTACTGGAATTCTTCCTCTTAACTACATTGATTGCTCCTTCTTCCTCTCCTGTGATGGTTTCTCCTCATCTGCATGACCAACCGAGGGATCCATGCGTTACCTAGTCTCTGCACCTTTCCTTTTTTCTCGGCTTCCTTGTCCTTTAATTTCTGCTTTTGGATACTTCTTGTCCCCTTCTCCTCCTCCCTGGTGGATCACATCCATCTACCTGCTCGTTTATTATTACAGATGTTTGTTGAACATCTATTCCATGCCAGGATTTTGATACTTCAGGAGTGGGAAGGTGTGATTACTTTCTTTAATCATTATAAAAGTTATAACTGATATTATTATATACAATGATAGGCTAACAAGAGAAAAATATAAAAAGGTTATAATGAAAGTTTTATTTATGTGATGAGGGAGGCTTCCCAAATGAAGGCTCAAAAACTCAGGGCAAGCTGTCTGTTATAATTGTATTCAAGAAAGAAGGGTCAGTTATGTAGCAAAATGACAATCATGGTCGTAAACTGAGGAGGGAAACCCAGCAAAGCTTGTCCAGATTCTTTGTGGGCTGTCTGCGTAGCATCTCCCTCCCTGGCCAGCTATAGAGAAGGATCCTTCTGGTATAAGGATCTTTAAGGGAGAAGAGAGAAAGAGACCTTTCGAAGTTTTATAGCTTGCTTCAGGTGAGAGGAATTCTAGTTTCTTTCTCTGCTTTGGGAAGGAAGAATTCTGGATTCTATAACTTGCATTGGCAAAGGACAGAGGATGGGGGCAAAGAAGGTGAGAATACCCTTGTTTCTGAGCTTCTTCCAGTCTCTTCAATTTGAAGTACTCAGCATGCCAAGGTACCATGGAAAATCATTTCCTGAGCCTCAACACTATAAATGGACAAATGCCTGTCTTCTTTGTGTCTATATGTATAAAAGACATATTTAATAGATTAATATATAAATAAAACAGCATTTCAGGTCAAGATAAGGGCTATAAAAATTAAAGATGGAAGGAATATAGAGAATGCTATGAGAGAGGTGGTGTAATTTTATTTGGGGTTGCAAGGGAAAGTTTTTTGGAGAAAGTAATTTGTCAGCAAAGACTCGGAAGAATAAAGTGAGAAAGACATGGAGGTTCCCTCAGGCAGAGGCAGCAGTAAGTCCAAATTCATGTTGGATAAAGAGAACAATAGGTATATGAGAGTCATCAAAAGTTAATAGAAATTGCTTATTAGTAAACTGTGCATGGATTTTAAAATTTCTTTGTATTTATATTTTATTTGCATTTTTTTCAATGAGCCTTTTGAAGTCACTTATTTGAGAGAGTTTGGAGTTGTGAAAAAGTGATAGAATAAATATATCATAAGTTATGATTGGGTCAAAGGATTATATGACTTAGGGTACTAAAAGGAGTGATTTAAAAATGTAGGAGATTGTAGAGAAAGAGTGATGTTGGAAATTAAGATTATAGAAGAATTGTGGTGATTAAAAATGACACATGTATTAAAAATATCACATGTATCATTCTAGAATATAATAGAAACTCAGCTAAAGTAGGTTGGAGGAAAAGATCATTGGAGGAAAGAAAGTCAAAGCATTGAGGATAAAGAAATACCTAAGAATTACAAGATTAGGGATAGAAGGAAATTAGGTACTCAAATCTTCAAGGACGAAGGGAGAATAACCTTGGATGTATGTATAAATCTATAATAAGGAGTTAGTAAAGAGGGTTGGGACTAGATTGAGGTTGATTAGATACTAGCCTTAAGCACAAAATTTAAGAGGAAGCCAAAAAAATATTAATAACTAGAATATAATAATATTTGCATGCTATTTTTTTAAATAAAGATTAATGCAAAAAGAGCCAGCAGGAGGCATGGTGGTTAAGGCACTGGATCCCACACAGGTGATTCTGTGTTTCACGTCCTGGACCCAGCAGTTTGAGAAATCCTCTGGGCATGTGTATATACATGCCCAAAATCTCTCAAGGAGAATGGAAAAGTGATTGTGGTGTGCCCATCCCCTGTGGGAGATTTCTCACTTTTCTTCTCTCCCTGTTTCTCTCAGATAAGTGTACACATCCCATAATAAAAACAAAAACGAACAAACAAAAACCACAAAAATTTCAAGACAAATAAAATATCAAACTCTTAAATAAAGACAGCTTCATAGTAGGTATAGTCACTGATGTGGGAGTCCAAGCTCATGCCTATGGATTCCACCTCTCACTGAGATTTCCTTATTGAGTAATTCAAATATGTGTTCACCTTAATGGGCAACACCAACTTCAAATAAACTTAATCTCTATTTCCTACTTTATCCTTTCCTGCTTCTCTTTTTTTAAATTTTATTATTATTATTATAATTTTCCCTCACTCAGAGTGCTACAAAGGCACCGACATCTTGTGTATTCTTTGAACACATCTTGCAGAGCCTTTACACTTGCTGTTTTTTCTACCTGCAATGCTTTCCAAATAGCCATGTCTTTCTCCTTCACATGCATCAGGGTTCTCAAGTGTCACCTTGGTAGACAGTTTAGCCAGATCATCTAGATGGCCTGAAAGCAGCATCAAGCCATTGCTTCCTATCTCTGTGTCCCTTCTCATTTATCTTCATTGCCCTTATCATACGTCAACAAATTATGTACTTACTTGGATATCATCTCACAATCAGTTTTATTACTGAAGTTCTACTGCCAAGAACAGTGTCTGGCTTGCAGTAGGTGCTCAATAGATAATTGTGAATTAATTAGTGTGTTAATACATACATTAACCAATCTTCAAGTAGTTACCAAATAAAATTAGATTACATTTTAAACGTGTTTGGAATATAAATTTATAAGAGATTCAATTTTTTTATTTTAAATTTTGTCAGTTGACTAAATATTTTACTCTGAAAGTAAATTTCTTTCATTCTAGGATCTAATCACTATTTAAAATATAGAGCAATAGAGTTAAAGTGATTGTCTGAAAATAGAGTTGAAAACACCTTATATTTAAGCATTTCTTCAGTTTTTTTTTTTTTCATGATTAGGATCTGATTTCTTTTCATAATTAAACTTAAAAGTAGTCAAGCAAGTGAGCATGAAATGATATCCAGAATGGCCCAATTGTTTCATACCAAATTCTGAATTCTGATTTAAGAAAATAATTTCAGTGTTGTCTCTGAAAACTTATCTGTTAAAATTACCATAGAAAACCTATCAGATATTTTTACCTCAATCAAAAAAGACTCTAGGCTTTATAATAATAATAATTTATTTTCTCATTTATAAAACCTACATTGCTCTATTTCACTTTATAAAGTAATAGAAAAACAATCCTCTGAGACAGACATTATAATGTAGTGATTTCAGCAAAAATAATCGCCTAATAGGCTTTTTCGCTTTATATACAGATACACAAGATTCTCATTACGTATTTCATTTAGCATTTTTAAAATGAATGGCTTTATTTTTTTTCTTTGACCTTTGTGTTGAAATCTCTTTATATCACAAGCTTTCTATCTGACCTTAACTTGGTGAGATTCTTATCATAAAGCAGTTTTTAACAAGACTAGGTTTTGGACACACATGCACATGTACCCAACATGATTTTCAAGCCACTCTTTAACAAGACTACTTTATGGTAGAAGAAAATCACAAATTAACAAAAATATAACCACTTGTGGAGAAATGCTAGCACATCTTTTGTCAAATAACAAAGAGTGACATTCTACCCAACTCTTTATGTAACATTGCTAGGTGGATTCACCTAGCTTCTCTGTAAACCAGACACCAAGGGAACAGAAAAATGGTACTTAAGGAAACTAACTAAATAAATGTGACATATATTTATAAGCCTTTATCTAGAGAGTGATTTGGGATGAAGTGAGAAACCAAGCAAGTGGAGGGTGAGGGTGGGCAGCAGGTGGCTTAGTGGTTAAGGCAACTGGATTCCCACAGGGTTTACACAGTTCAATTCCCAGTTCCAGTGGCTTGAAAATCATGTTGGGTACATGTGCATATGTGTCCAAAACCTAGAGAGTAGAATGGAAGAGAAGGGTCTACAGCATAGCCATCCCTCTCCAGAATGATTTCTCACTTTCATTCTCTGTCTCTTTCCTGTCTGGAAAGCACATATGCTCTATGGAAAAGATCTTAAAAAAATAAAATAATAATTAAAAAGCATGGAAATTAAATTATGAAAATTTTATAGTTTGGATTTTCTTTTTTTCCTTTTTCTTTCTTTATTTAGAACCGATCCTCTCCTATTGTGCCTCGCTCAGATAAAATAAATCTATTATACATTCCTATCAGGAGAAAATAATTTGGGAGCAGAGTACATTTGCTAAGTAAATTTATGCCATTTAATACAGGTATATTGTCTCATTTATTAGATTTTGCTTAATTTTAAACTGAAGTAAATTAAGTAGCATAGCAGTTAAAAGGATTGAGCATAGTTCAAAGGATTGAATATTTTTTATTACTCAAACTGAATCCTTTTTATTGCTTAAAGGTCACGTGTTAAAATATTTTTCTCTTAAGTTTTATATACTTTGTGATTGTGTAGCCTGTGGTTTGGGGCCAAAATTACAAGCTGTCATGTTTATGGTGTCTTAAAGGAACTTGATAGCTAAGAGGACTTTAAAAGTTCATGGAAAATGGAATTAAAATATGAGTACTTTGTTGCAAAAAAATTGAAATTCATGAATTCATGCATAGTTTTTTCATAATGTGTGTTTTCTGTGGATTTTGAGGACCCCCATACATTTTTAAGTGTATTTATGTGTGTGTGTGTGTGTATATATATATATATATATATATATTTATACATACATATTTATATATTTATACATATATATGTATATACACATACACACACATATATACATATATATATAGAGAGAGAGAGACAGAGAGAGAGAGAGAGAGAGGAGATTTCTATCTGACTTTAACTTGGTGAGATTCTTATCATAAAGCAGTAGACTCTCAGTAGAGTCTTCACACCACAATGCTCCTCCCTCCCCTGCCAGTCCTGCAGCCAGTCTGAATCACAGGTGCACCTGACGTGTTCTGGACTCAAAATGCTAACCCAGCATCTTCCTGTGTGGCCTCTAGTGTCAGGCAGGAGAGTTCTGACTGCCTCTCCCATCATGGTTGGGATGGGAGTTGGGTATTTCGAATGACAGTCAGTCCTGATTTTTACATGGATACCTATTGTTTTCCTCAAACAGGGAACACAGTTTAGAATAGTTATGTGATACTCTGGTCACTATTCCAGATATTGGCTGGTACTGAAATCGAGTGTAGTATTCTTCTTTGTATTCAGTGAAGTATTTTGAAAAATAAATTATATTTGACTCTGCTTCTGTATGCTTTTCCTATACTTGCATAAATAAGGAAACCTTACAAAGAAATTTACCTTTTAGGTTAGCTCTCAGAGACTGAAAGATGAATTCTAGTTTTACATATGTAATGATAGCCTTGGATCAGTAAGACCCTGCTAGGATTACACAGTTATATTTTTGTTATCCTTACTGTTTCTAATACATACCGTTCTACATATTTTATAAATTAATAACATCAGATAGATAAGTGTCTCTATGACTAAGCAATTACTATTACAATTATACTCATTGTTTTAAACAATAAAATAAAGGTCTAATTTAAAAAGGAGTTAAACCAAATCTAGCCTAACTTTGAATCTATGGCATTGATAACTCCAGAACTTTTAAATCATTGTGATTATGTGCTCATCTAATAAATACATTACATTTTCCATTTCCTTACGTGTTGAGAGAAATGCATGGAGAACTTCACATAGGATGTAAACATGACAAGTATACAAAACTCAGTAATACAGAGCATAGTTATTTGATACCATGAACTGAGTAGAAAAAATGCAACCACAGTTCCTCTTGCTGCCCAGTCATTTCCCCAAGAAATTCACACTGAGGATATCTGCCAAATTATTTTTTCTAAAGCATGTCATGTTCCTGCTCCAAAGAACTTTTGTGGCTCAAGTTTGCTTTTTAATCTGTGCTTAGTTTTTGCTAGTTTCTGACCATCCTTTTTGAAAATACCTGAAATCAACTGTCTTTACAATGCTTAGTACGCACCCTGTCAGCAAAAAAAAAAAAAAAAAGAAAATTTAATACAGCCTCTCATGTACCAATACGATGATGTGTTTATTTAAAATTTGTAAACATGTACTTCTATAATTAAGTCCATAATATGTGAATATCTTGAGCAAAGTTCATATTAAGCATAGTTGACATAAATGCTTATTTCAAATAATCTATATATTTAAAAGTTTTGTTGTCTTTTTTCTAACCTTGTAGAACAGAGATTTTTACAATTCTTCTATTTCAGTTTTAAATTTTCAAACTTTTCAAAACAGCAAGTCATATAATTAATTGTATTATTGAATAGTGAAGGTAATGTAGTGAATGAGAATCCTATATTTATATTCCAAAATTCGTGCTTGTCAGAGAGAAACAGAGAGAGGGAAAGTGAAGAAATCACTTACCAGTGGGAATGGGCACACCACAATCCCTTCTCAGTCTTTCAGGGTTTGGGCATACACCCACACACCTTGCGTGTCTTTCAAGCCACCAGGTGCAGGACTCAAACCACAGTCAACCATGTGGGGAATCCAGTGCCTTAGCTACCATGCCACCTACTAACCCCAACATACTTACTTTTAAAAAAATGCAATATAATCATAACTTACAATATCAAAATAGAATAAAAAGAAAATTAAGTCACACAGCTGTAGTGAAATTAGAGACAGAATTTTAAAAAAAGAATATTGCAATACTAAATTCTTAGAAATTATTTATGTCAATGTCAATGTCATCATAACATTTTAAACTTAAAGCCTTAGACATCACTTAATCTAACCATATCATGGTTGAGAAAATCCAAGAATAAACATAATAAACAGGTTGTGCAAGTTTAGATGGCCAGAATTAGGTATAAAAACCCAAGTTCCAATCTCCTAAGAGCTGGGCCCACCTTCTTGTTAGTATACCAAACTGCCTTGTGAGGGATATTTTGAGAAGTAAAGGTTAGAAAATAATACAAAGGGATGTAGGGTAAAATCATAAAAATCAGAAAATAAAGAAAAAGACAAATGAGAGTTCCACAAATCAGTAGTTCTCAACTGGAAATAACTATGTCTCCTTGGAAATATTTGTCCATTTGAGGAGTCATTTTTTTTTTTTTTTTTGAGAGGTTTTTGCTATAGGGCGCGTGCGCTCGCCAGACAGACAGAGAGATAGAAAGCGACAAATCACCCCCCAGGGGGATGACCATGCTGCAATCCCTTCTCCTCCATTCTCCTCTCGGGATCTTGGGCATGCACGCACACACACCTGGCATGAGTTTAAGCCACAGGGTCTGGGACTCGAACCGTGGTCGACTACATCGGAGTCCAGTGACATAGCCATTATGCTAACTGCTGGTCCCTGTGGAGTCATTCTTTATTGCCACGATTCAGAGGGTTAGATGTGCTACTGGAATCCAGTGCTTAGAGGCCACACATGCTGCCACAGAACCAAGAATGATCTGATTCCAAATGTTGATGGTGCAAGTATCAAGAGACCCTGACATAAATAAAATAAAAATAAGACAAATCTAATAATGAAACACAGAGTTGGGGTTGGGGATAGGGAGGCAATGACCAAAACTAAGGAAAGTAGAATGAAAACATGTAGATGAAAATATAAATAGTACATGGAAAATACATAACAGACAAGAGGCTATTTGATTTTATATATGTATATGAATAATTCCCTGAATAAAACAAATATCTTTGCCTATTCTTGAGTAACTGATTCTGGTAGGAAATGAAGAATATTTCTTCTAGATAAATAATGCTTTTTTAAATGGATAACTATGAGTAAGATTCTATTAAATGGTTTCATTAGAGGAAAAGTACAATTTTAAGATGTCTTTCATGTCAAAGTTTGCTTTATAGAAAGAACCTGAACAAAGATGTAGTGTGTTCTTCTGATCTCTAATTATATAGCAGTGTTGTCAGGACTTAACTACCGGGATTCTTTGCAGTTCGGAGATGAGAGTATTCTATTTTTCATTTTTGTGGTGTTTGTGTCTAGGTTTTGAATGATTTATTTTTTTCTTGGAGGGGAAGTAAACATGTTCTCAAGTTCAGCTTTGCATCAGATATGTCCAAATACATTTCTGAAGAACTCCTGGGCTTACCCCCAAAACTTTAGAGAATCAGAAACTGAGATGAATTTAAGTAACAGTGACAATTATGTGCCACATGTTATATGATTTTGAGCCCCAAGAACTCATCTGAGTGATTCATTTTCTTATCTCCATTATGAGGTGGAAAGCAGTCATATTTTATCTGATACAAGAGAAGCCTGAGGGACTTTGATGTTAAACAACCTGACCACAGTCCCACTGAACTGCAGTATGGCTTAGAATACAGGTTCAAGTTCATTCAACCTGGTGCCAGAGCTCTCATTCATAATCAACAGGATATATATTCATTGTCAAATTGTGTCTTATTTCTAGGCAATTATAATTTCATGTGAAATTTCAAAAGATTGCAATATAATTTTTTTTTTACATTTTATGAATGAAAGCTGATGTTTTAAGTCACTTCCAAAGCTAAAAAGTTTTTTAAATTCGTGTTTGCAAATATGTGGTAGAGATTCCCTATCGATCACAAATGAAGAGTGAGGTACATACACTGATACTTGCAGAGATAGTTTCCAAATAAATATTTATTATCCCATTAGTATTTAACAAAAGAACACTAATTTAATTTTAATGTTTCTTAAAAGGGGTGATTTGCTAGCGTAGGTCCCTACTGCCTTTACTCATTTCATCTTTCCTCTGGAATTTAGTTATTATGTCTGGGTCCACAGCATCTATCTTGGGCAAGGAGGTGACCTTGAAATCCAACCTTGACCTAGATGCTGAAGATAATAAATTCTACCCTTTGCTTTCAAGTTGAATCTCTTTCTTCATATTTTTCTTTTATTCCTTCTATAAAAGAGGAAATATATGGTTGATTGAGCACATATTTTATTCTTATTGCCTCTTAAATCTTATTGAAATGATAGAAAATTAAATTTTAAAAAGGAAAAATACATAACTACTTGAAGGATTGTGTGTGTGTGTGCATGTGTGTGTGTGCCGCTAAATAAAATATTTCAAATTGGATAAATTATATAAAAAAGAAATTTATTTCTCACATTTCCAGAGGATAGAGAGTTTAAGATCAAGGCACTGGCTGTCTGGTGAAGGCTGCATCTTCAGAGAGGAATACTGTGTCTTTATATGGCAGAAGAACGGAAGAGCAAAAAGAGGCAAAATCCTGTTGTCAATACCTTTTCTAAGGGCAACTAATTCCATCCATTAGGGTGGATCTCTCACAACTCAGATACTTCCCAAAGTCCACATTTCCCAACACAGTGGCATTGGGGATTAAGTTTCAGCATGAATTTTGGCAAGGACAAGAAGACTCAATCTGTAGTAATAACTATACTGAAAATAAGAAAAAGACTTATGTATGGACCAAACATTTTTAAGGAATTTCAGGAAGGAATGAGATAGAATAAGAGAAAGAAAATAAAGTGGGGTAAGGGGACAGGGGAGTTGAGGGAGATTAGAAAAAAATAGTTAAGAAAGACCTTGAAGAGAAGAACACCTTTGAGGAAATACACAGTTCTTTTTCTTACATCCCTCAAGTAGTTCCTAAAGGTCAACTTCTTTGTGAGGAGGAAAAATGGGAGAGCATCTTCTATGGGGTGGTGGTGGTCATGCTCCAATCCCTTTTCCTCCATTTTTTCCTCCTTTTGGGATTTTAGGCACAAACGCATATGCACTGGGCATGTTTCTCAGGCTGCTGGGTCTAAAATGCAAATATACAGTTGGCCATGTGGGAATCCATTCATTGACCATCACAATATGGGTTTGTCCTACATTCTTATCACCCAACCAAATCACAGGTTGGTCCTATATTCTTATCACCTGTAATGGAACCTGACATCTGGTAGAAAACGTACAGAATTTTTTTTATGAATAAAGAATGAATACTATGGTAACTTTTAGACAAGTTGAAACTTTCATTCCTTTGCTTCCAGGGGGTGTTTAAAGCAGAGTGATATGTCTTTTAAGTCCCAATACGTGTTTTTTAAAATGCGGAATTATCTGCTTAGGAGGGATCTTGGATGGGCATTTGCATTCACACAAAACATAATTATATCAGGGCTAGCAGGTGACCTGGACTCCCAACTGGCTGACTGTGGGTTGAGTACTGGATCTGGTGGCTTACTTTTTCACTTTTCCTCTCTCTCTCACTGTCTTTCTCTGGTCCAATTAAGTAAATAAATAAATAAATAAAATTAGATAAAATAATTTTTTAAAAACAGCCATAACAATAGTTTCTTCTACATCTCCCTAATAGGCATCGATAAAGGTGAAAAATACAGCTTTACCATATAAAAAAATATAATTGCCAACTCTTAATCCCCAGGGAAACAATCTTTCTATTTCGAATTTATAGAAAAGAGATTTTTTAAAGGATAGGGTCAAAATTTCAACTAGATGATCATAAATTATCCAGAGAGAAAAGAGAAACAGAAACCTAATGCAAATATAGATTTGATCAAACTACGTAAGAGCTAACTCTTCCCCACAACACTTCCCTACCCCAAATAAATGCACGACCATGATGAACAATGAAATCTGAGCACAAGACAGTGGGAACGGCATGGCAGGAGATAGCTGAAAGATCTAGTAAAGGACATTTCAAATGAGTAAGGAGTTCTCTCTGAAGCTTGAAATATTGATTTTTCAACTGTTATAACTGAAATGGTATCTTATTTGAACCAGAGATTTCCTTATGCCTGATATGTTTCTGAAAAGCAAAAATAATAGAAATGAATGATACATCACATAAAGATACCATAAAGACATTGTTGAACACATACTTTCCTAATCTGACTACACAGAATCAATTGCTGTTAGAGCAGAAATGCAAAAATTAAGAAATTGCTAACATTCAACAATTTTATGTCTTAAAAATAATAGCCTTTATTGTGTCTTTACATTTGAAAAATATGGAAAGCCCTTGAATTAGTTATTCATTTTCATTAGCTGACATACGTGAATGAATTTAAACTATTGAAATTTAGTCAATGATTCATAAAAATCCCCAAATCTCACTACTGTCCAAATGACAATGACAATAGAAACACCGAAAGTAAAAGGTAGGAAATTGTTTTAGACCACAGAAATAGAAATGAAATAACTGTCAGAGCCATCTAGTGTGAGGACAAAGCAGCATCGTATCTCAAGGATTGAACTGATGAGTAGAGACAGAGCCAGCATTATGCTGCATGTATCTAAGAACTCTCAACACTCAGTGTGCAAAGTTGCCCAGTACATTGTCTGAGAAGTAGAGCTCTATCAACTCTGTATCCTGCAACCCTGTATTCCACGGACAATTAGCCACCAACAGTACCGTCTTTGTCTGGTCTCCCTCTCCAGAAAGAGATGCACTGAATTTTACATTGAAATAGTGACACAATGGAAAATTTCACCTCTTGCAATTCATCTTTACAGATTATTTTATATGATTGGATGGCATGACTTCTGTCACAGAGATGTACTTCAATGCTATTTTTAGGTTGCTGGTACTTTACTTTTAGAAGACACAGCTAGATACTAGTTTCTGTTATCTCTCAAGTGCTCAGAAAAAGGGCATAAATCAGAGGAGCAAACTGAAAATGCCACCTCCCCTGAAAGAAGAATTCTTATTATCTATTGAGAGACAAATCTCACCAAATTCTATACTTCTGCTTTTTTTCTGGAGTAAAGCGTATAAAAATTCATGTTATGATTTTGTCCTGCCTCTCTAAATTGTGAAATACTATATATTCTCTCTGGTATAAATATCCAGACCTAAGTGAGAAATCAAGATAAATATTTAATCTTCTAAATGAATGAACTGATTTCTCTCTCTCTCTCTCTTTTTTTTTCTTGGAGAGGTTTTTGCTATAGGACGCGTGCACTCGCCAGAAAGAGAGACAGAAAGACAGAAAGCTAGAAATCACCCCTCGGGGGGGGATGGCCACACCACAATCCCTTCCATCCATTCTCCTCTAGGGATCTTGGGCACACACGCACATGCACCCAGCATGAGTTTAAGCCACCAAGTCTGGGACTCGAACCACGGTCAACTACATGGGAGTCCAGCAACATAGCCATTAGGTCAACTGCTGGTCCCAAACTGACATTTCTCTTTACCGCTTCAAAAATGGCTATTATGCATTGATATCTACATAGTTTCACTGATCATCAGATCATAGAACATTAGGAATAAGTTTCTATTCCTGTAGGAATAATGGAGAAATGTGGGCCCATTATTAATAAAGACACCTGGTGAAAGTCCTTCAGCAGAAAGGAGTTAAGGAAAGTGGAGGATTAAAGTTTCTTATTTTTACTTCTTTCCAACTTCTTGAATCTTGAAAGCTACAAACCTTTAAAAATAGATTGGCCTCAGGGCAAGTTATAGTGACACAGGAGTAATGCAATACTGAGTCCACGTGGGAAGGTCCTGTATCTGTGTCCCGAGGTCTCCTTGTACATGCTAGCCATGCACATGTGCTCAAGACCCAGGATGGCTGAGAATGGGGGTGGATTACAACATCCTCTTTCTCTTATATAGAAAAAGTAAATAAATAAGCTTAAAAAATATAGACTTGTCTTAAGCTTCTATGCATCTTTGACCTTTTATTTTCAAGCATTTCATTCTGAAGGAGACTAAATTTTAACTGTGCTGATATATTCCCCATTCCCCATGTGACTATCTCTTGCTAGTTTTAGACATTTTGTTTTTGTCTCCTCTTTCAGAATAGAATTGCTCAGTTTTTCTCTTGGATTTTGTCTCTACCTCAAGATTACTTAGTCACAGCTATCTTCCAGAGAGGACAGCTTATCTGAATGCCTTTCATCAGTCAATAATATTCTTCCAAAGGAGCATAATCAGAGCCAGAAATATAGGGAATTCTACAATTTGTTTGTAATGATGTTATACTAGATACCCTATCATACTCAAGATATCTTAAAGAATAAGGTACCAGCAGTTGGCATAATGTCTATGCCACTGCACTCCCATGTAGTCGAACACGGTTTGAGTCCTGTATCCAGTAGCTTAAACTCACCTTGGGCGCGTGTGCATCCATGCGTGCCCAAGATCCCAAGAGGAGAATGGAGGAGAAGGGATTGTGACGTGAGGGGTGATTTCTCATGTTTTGTCTCTCTGTCTTTCTGGTGAGCACATGCACTCTATAGCAGAAACGTCTCCAAAAAAAAAAAAAAAAAAAAGAAAAAGGAAAAAAATGTGGTTGTATCAACACCATGAAAGACCAGAAAATATTACTCATTTAAATATTATCTTCAGTAATGTAATGGAAGCCCCTTGTCCAGAAATTACATGTCGTAAACTTCTTTTTAATGGAAAAAATAAATATTGGGTTGTCTGGAAAGTCATGATTCATTTTTGCATAGAAAGACAGAAAAAGATACGTCATGCTTTTCCCAGGAATGTAATAGTTAATCTAAGAAAGAGATCCCAGCAGTAGACTGCCAGGAAAGGCAGAGGGATGGGGACATGAAGTGAGAAAGGTATATAGAGGTAGTTAATCAGTAAGAAATGTTCTATGGAGGCAGACAAACAAAATTCTAAATACAGACATTTATAATATTTAATATTATTGTTTTAGCCATGCTGACATGGCATCATATCCTCTCTTATTGCCAAATCTTCAGTAATCATACTTTGCACAAAATTACCTTGTGTGAATAAAAAAAAAAAAAAAAAAAAAAAAGAATGTTTTTCTTAACTGAATAATGAGAGGTGGAGAAACAAGACCAGTGACAGGAAGGGAGATTGGAGTGAGACTAAGAATTGCCAAAAGTAGGATATCAGATAAAATATTGAATAGGGAGAATACCACCTGCTTGGGAATAGAAAAGTACATTCCCATATTTGTGTACAGTGGGGTATCAAGTCACTACACCTAGTTACTAATGAGTTAAATCATGAATGCCTTGAAAACATTTTGTTACAAATATTTTTAGCCTAGTTTATTTATTTATTGGAGAGGTTTTTGCTATAGGGCGTGTGCACTTGCCAGAAAGTCAGAGAGAGACAGAGAGACAGAAAGCGAGAAATCACCCCCCAGGGAGAATGGCCACGCCACAATCCCTTCTCCTCCATTCTCCTCTTGGGATCTTGGGCACACACGCCCGGTGTGAGTTTAAGCCGCCGGGTCCGGGACCTGGACCGCGGTCGACTACATGAAAGTCCAGTGACATAGCCATTACACTAACTGCTGGTCCCAGCCTAATTTATTTTGCTAACAAAATTTTTCCATCTGAAATTTAGCCACAAGAAGTGTTTTTTGCTTTTATTCGTAATAACACAGAAAGACAATGACAACAAGATTAAATCAAATTGGTTATCTAAGGACATGAACTGATTTTTCTTAATTTCCTAAATAACTAGAAATAATAGACAATATACTCTAAAAGAATAAGGAGGAAGAGAAAGAAGGAAGAACACAAAAGAAAGAGAAAAATAATACACTAATTTTATGGGCCAGACTGTGAACCTACTGGTTAAGGTGACTGGATTCCACATGGATAACTAAGCAGTTGAGTCTTGCACCTAGTGACTTAAAATACACACTTGGTGCATATGTGCACAGGCTCAAAATTCTGAAAGGAGGGAGAGATGAAGAAGGGATTGCAGTGTGATCACTCCAGGGGAAGTTCTCTCTCTCTTTCTCTTTCTCTCTCTCTCCCCGCCCCTCCCAAATGCAAGCACCTGAGATGGAGAAGTGAATGTAATGTGATCATTTCCCATGGGAAGCGTCCTCTCTCTCTCTCAAACACCCTCTGGCAAAATCAAACTAAAACAAAACAAACAAAAAACTTTGCCCAAAAATGACATTAGCACTAAAAATTGGGAAGAAACTTTCCATGACAGAAAGAAGATGAACAGGAGATTTTAAGAAATAAATTTTCACCAAAAATTAGAGAGGTTTAATGGTGATCAAAGATCAGTGGAATAAAAAGTAGAAGCCTGGAGAAACCAGTCTTTGGATGACTAGTTGAGAAACTGAATGGTAAATAGCTAAGCTAACTGCTTCTATACCCAATTCTTGCACTGTAGTAGTTTTGAGGGTCATTTATCTGAAAAATAAAGCAGTATCTATGATAAGAAGTGTGACAGTGTCCTGAGAATGATCCTGATACCCCTCTTCTCTGACTACAAGATGAACTAATGGCACACAGGGCCAAAGGTCAAGTCACTAGGAGCAGGCACACTAACAGAAATAGTGTACATAAGAATAGAAGTTTCTCATGAAGTATCATACTATCATCTCCAAATACCAAGATAAAACAAAATTAAAATAGAAGAAATAGCATCAAAGAAATACAATTAGATCATAAGAAGGAGGAGTTGAAGTAGAATTAATATATTCCGAAAGGTGAGCTTATAAGCCAGACAAAAATGCAAGGAGTATGTAGAATATAAGACTGTATCACACAAAGGCACCTGTAAGAAAGGCGGAACAGGGATCAGCAGATGGCAAAGCAGTTACTTCGCTGGGCTCCCATATTGGCCAACTGTGATTCAAGTCCTGGACATGGAGGCTTGAAAATCATTAAATCAAATTGGTTATCTAAGGACATGAACTGATTTTTCTTAATTTCCTAAATAACTAGAAATAATAGACAATATACTCTAAAAGAATAAGGAGGAAGAGAAAGAAGGAAGAACACAAAAGAAAGAGAAAAATAATACACTAATTTTATGGGCCAGACTGTGAACCTACTGGTTAAGGTGACTGGATTCCACATGGATAACTAAGCAGTTGAGTCTTGCACCTAGTGACTTAAAATACACACTTGGTGCATATGTGCACAGGCTCAAAATTCTGAAAGGAGGGAGAGATGAAGAAGGGATTGCAGTGTGATCACTCCAGGGGAAGTTCTCTCTCTCTTTCTCTTTCTCTCTCTCTCCCCGCCCCTCCCAAATGCAAGCACCTGAGATGGAGAAGTGAATGTAATGTGATCATTTCCCATGGGAAGCGTCCTCTCTCTCTCTCAAACACCCTCTGGCAAAATCAAACTAAAACAAAACAAACAAAAAACTTTGCCCAAAAATGACATTAGCACTAAAAATTGGGAAGAAACTTTCCATGACAGAAAGAAGATGAACAGGAGATTTTAAGAAATAAATTTTCACCAAAAATTAGAGAGGTTTAATGGTGATCAAAGATCAGTGGAATAAAAAGTAGAAGCCTGGAGAAACCAGTCTTTGGATGACTAGTTGAGAAACTGAATGGTAAATAGCTAAGCTAACTGCTTCTATACCCAATTCTTGCACTGTAGTAGTTTTGAGGGTCATTTATCTGAAAAATAAAGCAGTATCTATGATAAGAAGTGTGACAGTGTCCTGAGAATGATCCTGATACCCCTCTTCTCTGACTACAAGATGAACTAATGGCACACAGGGCCAAAGGTCAAGTCACTAGGAGCAGGCACACTAACAGAAATAGTGTACATAAGAATAGAAGTTTCTCATGAAGTATCATACTATCATCTCCAAATACCAAGATAAAACAAAATTAAAATAGAAGAAATAGCATCAAAGAAATACAATTAGATCATAAGAAGGAGGAGTTGAAGTAGAATTAATATATTCCGAAAGGTGAGCTTATAAGCCAGACAAAAATGCAAGGAGTATGTAGAATATAAGACTGTATCACACAAAGGCACCTGTAAGAAAGGCGGAACAGGGATCAGCAGATGGCAAAGCAGTTACTTCGCTGGGCTCCCATATTGGCCAACTGTGATTCAAGTCCTGGACATGGAGGCTTGAAAATCATATAGTGGCTTAAAAATCATGCTGTCATTTGTGCATGTGCCCAAGATCCCAGAAGGAGAATGGAGAAGAGATTGTAGCATGGCCATCTCCCTGGGGGTTGATTTCTCAATTTCCCTTTCACTCTGTCTCCCTGTCTCTCTCTCTCTCTGACAAACACATGTGTCCTAAAGCAAAAACCTCTAAAACAAAAAGAAAGAGGAAACAAAGAAATGAAAAAGTAATACAGGGAGGGGAAAAAAAAAGAAAGAAAAAGAAGGAAAATGGAGGAAAATGGAGGGAGAAGGAGGCTAGGGGTAGATGATTATGTCAAGACCACACTGGAGGTGCTATCTCTCTTTTCTCTTTTCCTTCTCTCTCTCTCTTTCTCTGTCATTAAACTTCTGGAAGAAATAAGATTCTAGTAGAAGACATTTAATGATTCATTCATTTATTTAGCAAATATTCATTTTGTGGCTAATCTCTGCCAAACACCATTGTTTTTACTAAATATACAAAATTAAATACAGGAGGTTAATGAAAAAGAGTACTCAAATATGACTTCTGAGTCATTTTGTTTTCAACAACTTAATGAATAGTGAGGTGATTAAATTGAGGAGGGAAATATAGGGTAGGGACAGTTGGATTCTCTTTTTGGCTTGATATATGACAAATATGAGTTAATATATGTTTTGTAATATATGTTTTGTGCAATCAAAAGCTAAGGCTAACTTTTCTGAAAATCAAGAAAGAAAACCAAGTAAATTCAAAATATGGCATAAATATGACCCCCTCGAAAGCATGTGTGTTTGTATATATATTTTTTTTTCTACTTACTGGTATTGGTTTCTGAGCCTCAACATTACCTTTTACTGAAATAAATAATATACACTAAGTGCTCACATAATGTGTCCAAGAATTGAACCATCCTATGATACTGAGAATACAATAAAAGATAGTCATTACCGTTATCCCAGAAGCTCCTTAGTGCTCTTTTCATCTCATATACTTCTTAGGGAATTCCAATCTCCTGACTGCTACAGTTTATATGAGATTTGTCTATTTTTCTCTAATTATCCACACCACTTTTCAAGTTACCTTATGTTACATATGTTTGTGTGTGTGTGTGTGTTTATGTAAAGAAGTAGAAAGCATAAATCCAGACATCAGTAATCAAGTAAAATATAAATGAGTTAGGATTGCCCATCCTGAACTG
The DNA here is from genome assembly GCF_000334495.1 of Tupaia belangeri chinensis. NCBI lineage: Eukaryota > Metazoa > Chordata > Mammalia > Scandentia > Tupaiidae > Tupaia > Tupaia belangeri. Next base: position 410,111 of record NW_006207163.1, read on the forward strand.
AATGAAAAAATAAATTATATCCACACAAGATATAATACTATACGGAATGACAAATGAACTGCATAAAACAATATTTCCACATTTAACCAATGTAACACAATGTAACCAATGGTAAACTAATACCCCAAAGGCTGACAATTTGACATACTGAAAGGCCTTAAAAGTTGTCTCAGAATCAAAGTCAGATCAAACATTGTCTGATCTGCCCCACCATAAGTGCAAGGAGTATCCTCCAGAGTTATGTTACCTGACTAAGAATTCCTTTCTAAAAGAAAGGCAGTTGCCTAAAACCTTCCTAAGGATCTCTTCAAGCTATGAGAGACAAGAAATAGTGAAGGTCTTCAAACCCAGGACACATTTTTCTGGGGGCAGCTAGGAGGATTCCCAAAAAACTTTATAAGCGCAAAAAGACAACATGTGCTTTTGTTTAGTTTCACCTCTGTCCCTCACCTTCTAGTAACTTCTTGGTTTTATCCAGCTTTCAAAGATAATCATTTACTAACCACCATCTGATCATGGAGCTCAGATTCCTCTCATGGGGATCTCCCCATTCTCCTCTCTTTTATGAAGCAGTATTAAAGCCACCACCCACTTCCGGCTCCACTTCGAATTCATAATTTTGTAGGGCTCCCACAGACAAATAAGCACATTGACAAAGAAAGGCAGTTCAGAGCAATCTATGGAAGGTGAGAGAGGCATTGTGCATGGCATTTTGGTTACACTTCACACCCATTAGTGTTATCACCCAAAAGGCATTTCTAAGTTAGAGTTTAACTAAATCCAAACCCATCTTGGGTAATTGCTTGAAGGAACATTTTAACTGAAAGTAAGTAAACTGATGGAGTAAAAAAAGTGATTTATAATACAACACTCACCCTTTCTTCATTGCAATGTTTCTGGAATTCATGATGTGAGGAATACATAGCCAATCAGTTGCCTGTGTTATTTAAATGAACCAATGAGAATTCTTGGCAATGGGTAATGTCCCCGCCTCTTGCACATCTCTGTTATATAAACTAATCCTCTCAGCAGCGGCTGTGGTGTGGACTTTCAGGACAGTAAGAATCTGTCATCCTCCATCCTTGACGCAAATAAACTTCTTTCACTTCTCTCACTGAACTTAGCCTTCCTTTTTGGGTAGACAATGTTAAAATAAACTTGTATGTCTTTTCTTTTATTAATCTGCTTATTGTCAGTGATTTTCAGTGGAACCTGCAAAGGAGGAGGGAAATTTCCTTTACACCTACAGTTACAAATGAGTAAGTTAAATTAATCTATTAAAAGGCATAAAGACTTATAAGTAGAATAATATCTAACAATATGCTACGTTAATTAATAAATTGAAAGTCAAATAGAGAGAAAGCCATAACATGCAAATTTTAATATGAAACAAACAAGTAGAAGACATAAGGTTTGAAATTTAATTCAGTTTCACGCATTCTTTAAAAATCCAAACAAGCCAGAAAACCAGCACAACAAAAGTTAAAATAATAAAAATCTATAACATCAACATTACTAAAAAAGATTGCTACACAATTAAAAATCGTAGTAAGTAGATAAATAATCACCACATTTCATGGACTCTCACTGCCACTGTGACAAGCCAATATATAAAGAATGAAAGAGGAATCTAATGACACCATATAAAACATAAGAAATGAAGTGAAGAGCTTGGAGAAAGCAAGTGACAAACAGACAAAAAAACAAATGAGTTGGAAAAAATGTTTTAATTGAAAAATAGATCCTATTCAAGTACATGTATGCCTTAAATTCTGAGGGGATGAAGAAATGGAAGACAGAGGATCGAGGCCTTCCCATGCCCAGTTAGGACTGCTTTCTTCTCCACCCCTATCTCTCTGTCTCTCTGTCACTCTCTGGTGAGTGCACATGCCCTCTGGCAATTAAAAAGTAATAGTTACAAGGGGAATAATTAAAGGCCAAGTGTCAAAGAAAAAATATCACTCAGATAAGACTTTATTCAAGGCTAAAGCAATAGAGGATAGAGATGAGAATTCCATTTGAACTTAATTCTGCTGAAACAAAGGGAGGATAGTTTTTAAAAGCTGAGGTGGGGGAATCAGAGGCCATTTGTGTTTGTTAATTGGACATACACACAGGAAAAGTAAACTTTTTCTGTCTTTTTGAAAGGAAGTAGTTTTACAAATTGGAAGAAGGCTTCTATCCTAGAGATTGTGAAATAGGGACCCTATCTGCTTTGATAATTATTTCAAAGGATTTCTCCCAAGTCCTTGAGAAAAACATCCCTTCAATCGAAACCTGAAAAAATGCTTTAAATAATGCTTTACATCTCAAGGTGACAGAAAAAGAATTTGCAATTATGTTTTCAAAAGTGAATGTTCCAAGAGAAGAGAGAGAGAAATGATCTGTGTAGTTAGAAACTTGCTATCTAAGGGCTGGATGGAGAGGTAAGGCCTGTTCCTAGAGACAGGAAGATGCCTACCTGTTGTCCAGACAGTGGAAGGAAATGTTAAGACCACTTTGGTCATGAGGAACATTGTTAAAACTGACTAACCAATCAGGAGCATTTATATTCAAAAAGGGAGAAGAGTTGGAATAAGGACATTATAACAGAAAGGAAACAGGGACAAAGTAAGACACTAGAACTAAAAAACAGAGAGAGAGAGAGAGAGAGAGAGAGAGACCAGCTCAATATCCTAGTGGCCATAACCTAGTGCCTAAGGGAGCCAAATTCCACATGGTTCAAAACCTGGTCTGTTAGCTCGAAAGATGGGCCAGGTATGTGTGCTTGCATGCCCCAAATCCTGACAGGATGGAGAAGTATAAGAGAAGGGATTGGGAGGTACCTTCTTCCTCTTCTGTCTCTCTCTACTGAATGCATGTACCCTATAGCAATCCAAGAAAATAATGAGAGAAATAAGAGAGAGAGAGAATGAGAGAGGGAAACTGTTATTTGAAAAACACAGTAAATATAATACGACATTGTTATCTCACTTTGCATAAGGAATTTTTTAAAAAATATTTTATTTATTTGTGTATTTTTAGTTGTTGTTATTATTTTTTTAAACTTGACCAGAGAGAGAGAGAAAGGGAAAGTGAGAAAGCAAGTCTTGAGGTCCAGGACTCCTAGCTCAGTTGGCAATGTGGGAGTCCAGTGCCTTAACCACCATACCATCTGCTGGCCCCACAAAGAATGTATTTTATCTTTTTACTTTTCCTTTGCATCATAAGTTATTTCCTTAACAGTATTTGTTCTCTCTTCAGACTCCTACTAGACTGTAAGCTACATAAGAACAAGAATCAGACCTATATTTTACATATACCGAACTCCTGTCATATGCCTGACACATTATAGTTTACTAAATATATTTGAAGAGTAATACACAAAGACTGATTTTCCAACTGTTTTTGTTTTCAGTCTTCTGTTCTTTCCCTTCCTCATCAGCTTTTTCATTCCTGCCTAAGATATAATCTTAAAATTTAAATTCTATCACTTAATTTTCTGATAAAATTTGCTAAGACTTGATGTTAAGTGATGATAAAAGTTTACATTCGTTAGCATGAAAGATAGGCCTTTGTGATTAGTTTGCTGCTTACCTTCTCATATTTTCACATGCGACTTTTGCTCAAGTAAAACCAGAATATATCACCCCAAAATATGCCTCTTTAGCAGAAGAATTATTTTAAACTGATTATTTTGAGAAAAAGCAGAAATAGGAAAAGCTCTGAAAACAGAAACTAGTCTTTCTTTTTTTTAGAGGTTTTTGCTATAGGGTGTGTGCTCTCGCCAGAAGGACAGAGAAAGACAAAGAGATAGAAAGCCAGAAATCACCCCCCCCAGGGGGGTGGCCATGCCACAATCCCTTCTCCATTCTTCTGTCGGGATCTTGGGCATGCATGCACACGCGTCCGACGTGAGTTTTAGCTCCCGGATCCGGGACTCGAACCACGGTCGACTACGTGGGAGTCCAGTGACATAGCCATTACGCTAACTGCTGGTCCCCAGAAACTAGCCTTTGTAAAATAATTTTATATTTGTAAAAGAAATCTCCATTTGTAAGTATATCTCCCTCTCTCTACCAAGAAGAGAAGAATGGTGCTGAGTCCAAAGACTTTTTTCAAGCCACCATCTTAAACCTGCATAGCAGACATTATTATCTGTTTTCTGTGCTTTTCTTGACCATCTAATAATTTGCCTCTGCTATACTATTTATTTTCAGCTGAAGATGGTGTTTAAGCCAGTATCCAATCAATTTGTTGCATCAGTGACTGAACATTCCATCTCAGTGGTGAATTCCTGTATTTATATTTGGGATGGCAAGAGGGAAGATAACAACCCTCCCAGCTATGAGAGCCTAGTGGGAGGTCTGGTCATAACTACTGATAGGTTGTCATTAATGTGTCAGATGTCCTTCTGCTGTTTTCTTAGGGCTGCCTGTTCATTTCTAGTTAACTGCTTATCACAGTTGGGCCAGACCATGGCATGACAACTGAGGTGGCTGGATTCTACATGACTGACCGAGAGGTTGGAGTCTTCGAACAGGTGATTTGAGAAACTTGCTAGGCTTGTGTGCATTTATGCCCAAAATTCTGAAAGGAAAGAAGGAAAAGAGAGGGATTGTGAAATGAGTATTCCTCATGGGGGAATGCTTTCTCACTTTCCTTCTTTTTCTGTTTCTTTCTGGCAAGTGCATGTGCCCCCTGGATTAAAAAAAAAAAAATAGAGGTTATTTGGCTCATGGTTTTGGAAGTTCAAGGTCAAAGGGATATATCCAGTGAGGGTCTTGTTGGCAGAGACTTTTTGCATATCCCAAGTTAGCACAAGGTATCATAAGACAGTATCTAGAGTTATTTCTCTGTATCTCTCTCTCATTTCTGCTTCTTCCTATTCTTTTTTTTTTTTTTTTTGAGACGTTTTTGCTATAGGGCTCACATGCTCACCAGAAAGACAGAGAGAGACAGAGAGACAGAAAGCAAGAAATCACCCCACCCGAAGGTATGGCCATGCTGCAATCTCTTCTTCATTCTTCTCTCAGGATCTTGGGCACACACACACACACACACACACACACATGCCCAGCATGAGTTTAAGCCTCCGGGTCCGGGACTTGAACCGTGGTCAACTACATGAGAGTGCAGTGACATAGCCATTACTCCCACTGCTGGTCCCTCATTGCTTCTTCTTATAAACCAAGCAGGATTCAACCATGGCAGTCTGACTCTGATTACTTTATCTAATCCTAATCTCTTTTCAGAGTCCTCACCTATCAGCAGGGCAGTCAGATTACATTTTCACCCTCTTTTTTATTTATTTATTTATTTATTTATTTTCAGAGATTTTTGCTATAGGATATGTGTACTCACTGGAGAAACAGAGAGACAGAAAGTGAGAAATCATCTCACTGAGGGATGGCCAAACTGAAATCCTTTCTCTTCCATTCTCCTCTCGGGATTTTTGGCATGCACACACATGCACCTGGCGTGAGTTTAAAGCCACTGTGTCTGGGACTTGAACTTCAGTCAACTATGTGGCAGTCCAGCAATGTAACCATTATGTCATCTGCTGGTCTCAAGTTTTCTCCCTCTTAATGCTATCACAACTAAGTTTCAACACAAATTTTGGTGGGACATACTCACACCATAGCATTCATCTGTGCGCACCAACTTCTCCCCTCCTCTAATATAGTTAGAAAATGCTTAAAAATTGTTTGGATTCAGCTTAAACGTCCTTTATTAAGATTTCCTTGATGCCTCCAAATATGTGTATTTTATGATATGTTTAAACATTATGTGAATTTTAAATTAGAGAAGTCTGGATTAAAATTTAGTAATATGACTTTAGTTAGTCGATCTTTTTTGTTCTTCATTGTTTTCATTTACAAAGTTAGTAATGTGGGACCAGCAGGTGGCATAGTGGTTAAGACGCTGGACTCCCACATAGTTGACTGTAGTTCATGTCCCAGACCTGGTGACTTGACACAGACCAGGCACATGTACATGTGTCCCCCAAATCCCAGGAGGACAATAGAGTAGAAAGAATTACATTGTGGCCATCCTCCCTGCAGATAATTTTTCACTTACTATCTCTTTCTTTCTCTTTCTCTCTAGTGAGTGCACATGCCCTATATCAAAAATCTCTAAACACACACTCACACACACACACACACACACAAAGTGAATAATGTATGTTATCTGTAAGGATTAAAATAAAATATAGAATATTTATCAAAGAGTTTGACAGCAAGTTTTAGTAAATACTATATCTTATTCAAAACCTATATCATGACTTTTCTCATACTGTGCAGCAGTTATTTAAAAACACTAAAAAGGAAAAATTTACATGCTCCTGAGCCTATTATTATGTACATATCTTTCTTAAGTTGCTAGAACTCTTAGAATTCATAAATAACATTCAATAAATATTTGCTGAAATAAATTGATTTATCTCAACTATATTTTTATCCTGGAAGTACCATAGTTTACCCACCATCAATTCTTTATTTATTCAACTGCAAACAAATTTTGAGAAATTCTTACCAAATTACAAAATTAAATCGGTCTTGTATTACACTGGGCATAAAATTAAATATTCAAAGCAACATATAAAACATAGAATACTTCAAAAGTTCATAGGAAATGACATGCATTGAAAATTATTGCAGTGTCTTAGAACTGTAAGAACTTAGGTATAATCTTAAAAAGTGAATGAAAGCTTTCTGTTTTAATATCCTTATTAGATTTAAAATGTCAGTGAGAGAAACATAAATACAAAATTTCAGGTTTCATGACTTACAAAAATCTAAGCTAAAAGTAACTTTCTCCTCTCAGGAAAAAAAAAGAGGTTTTTCTACTTTAAAAACGGAGGGATTGGTCAAAAAACAGATTTCTATATCCTTGTGAGATGACAAGTGAAGAGTTTTTAAGTGTCCACATTTGGGCATGTTTTTTATTTATTCTAAGCTTGTTTTCTCCATCCGTTTGAGGAATGATGCAAAAGAAGCAACAGATTTGCACTTCAATACCTAATTATAGTTGGAAAGATTTCTTGTAATCTTTGCACAATATCAACTTAGGGTTTCAGTGGTAAATCTAACCAACCCAACCTGTGGTATCTAGTTGAAATTAATGGAATTAATTTGCTCTCTGCATCACAGGTTCTCCCATTTCTGTTATTTAGTGAAATAATATGACCAAGTTCTTTTTTAAGTATTTAAAAATTCTTTCCCT
>NW_006207163.1:417347-417915 GCF_000334495.1 Tupaia belangeri chinensis
TGTAAAGAAGGGTAAAAACTTCAAAAAATTTTATTTTTTTTATCTGAGTCTTGAAAAAGTAGTACCTATTTGCCACAGACACTAAAAGACATTCTGGCAGAGGAAGAAATAATTAAAGGATTCAGGGAGCCAAAACTAAAAGTTGCTAAATTTGTACCATTTAAGAGTTAGAAAGAAGGAGATTTACAAAAAGATGTCAAGGATCCAATAAAACTGACAGTGAGACCAGAGAGGAGTGAATAGCTATGAAAAATGTTAAGAGTAAAACAAAACAAAACCAAAAATCCAGAAAGGCTTTGGTCCCCATTAGATGTGTATATAAAAGAAAGATGTGAAGATGAACATGAAGTTTCTGGCTTTAATTTCTGAGCAAACTGGATTGTTAAGTAGAAAGAAAAGGTGTTTCAGAGGAAAGGTTTTTTTTAGATGTAGCAAGTTCAAGAGTGTGTGTGCTATCCAGGTGTGGTTTCTAGGACTAAGAAATGAGATAATTAAGAACCTTGAGCTTTAGGTTGACGCACATATACAGATTTTGATTTTAGAGCTTTGTGTATCCTAATACAGCAGG
>NW_006207163.1:417946-429164 GCF_000334495.1 Tupaia belangeri chinensis
ATAGCCATAGGAAGTAGTAAAAAGGAATTGTTCCTTGAAAAATTTAAGTGATAAAACTGCTACTTGGAATGTTGATATACCCTCATAACTAAAAGCTGATAGCTAATGCATGGAAATAACTTAAAATTGTATTTTATCTTGTTATTAAATCTGGGCCTATCAGAATTCCTAGTTTTTCCCACTTAGTTCGCTGTCCCAAAACACACAGAGTATCTTGACTACTCTGTGACTGAGCTATTAGGTCATTGGGAAAATCATGACATATTTTTCTATGCACGAATACACCATGACTTTCCAAACGACCCAACAGTTTACCTATTGGGCCTTCAACATCTCAGACTCTGTTAAGGCATGAGGCTGCTTTCAAAAACATTGAAGGAAACTAGCCCAATTTTGAAACCCTCATAGAAACTTCATATCCCAATAGAAACTCCATATACCAAACTCCTCTTGCAGTCATACCTAAGTAGAATGTTTGTCTTCCTGCACATTCTGAGTATTGCTCAAAAATTTAAGCTAAAAGCAACATTATTTTTTCTCTCAGAGGAAAATTAAAGTTTTTCTAATTTGAAGATGGACTGGTAAACAAAATAATAGATTTCCATATCCATGTAAAATGACAAATGAAGAGTTTTTAAGTACTCACATTTGACATGTGATAAATGTTTTGGACTAATGTTTTGAGACTTTCCCCCTCCAGCTAAACTGGAGTTCTAGTGCTAGTGTACTAGTGCAATCCTGCTCTAATGGGAAAAGAAAACCTGTGTGTGGGTGCTGACAGTGCAACTTTCACAGGATACTAATGTCTAGTTATCCAACCTGTGACCAGAGGGCCCCTTACATGGAAAACTTGTTTATATTGCAAGACACTCTTGTGGCTCTTGTCTGGCCTGTGACCAGTTTACACCTGACAACTAATCTGGTATGAGGAGCTGGCGTTGCATTCTCCCTGAAGTTGTGGGAAAACTGGCTGAGGAAGCCACTATTTCTTCAGGTGGAAGGCATACATTCAATAACCACCACAATAAGAAACAAATTCAGGGAACCAGCATTTATCGTAAAGACTATGTCACTAGACTCCCACGTAGTCGACCGCGGTTTGCGTCCTGGACCCGGTGGCTTAAAACTCACTCCAGGCGCATGTGTGTGTGTGTGCCCAAGATCTCGAGAGGAGAATGGAGGACAAGGGATTGCTGCGTGATCATCCCCCCTGGGGGGTGATTTCTTGCTTTCTGTCTCTGTCTGTCTGGTGAGCGCGCGCGCCCGATAGCAAAAACCTCTCAAAAAAAAAAAAAAAGGAAACAAATTCAAAGACTTTACTTACAGATTTTGGTGAAAGTAAGTGTAATGAGTTGAGAGGATAGTTCTTTATCCCCCACGTAATGTGAGGTAGGATATTAAAATAAAATATAGAATATTTATCCAAGTGTTTGATAGCAAGTTTTAATAAATATTATATCTTATTCTAGACCTATAGCATCACTTACAATCAGGCAGAAAGAGGGAGAGAGGAGAGAAAAGAAACTAGCACTGTATATAAGTGAATGGGGTATGAATTGCTTTAAATCAGTGAGCAAATACTTCAATGACTCATTTCATATAATAGTAGTGGGACCAGCAGATTGCATAATGGTTATGTTGCTGGACTCCCACATAGTCAACCATGGTTCAAGTCTCAGACCCAGCAGTTTGAAATGCATGCCAGGCACGTATGCATACATGTCCAAGATCCCAAGAGGAGAATGGAGGAGAAGGGATTGCAGCATGACCATCTCCACTGGGGGTGATGGGGTGCTTTCTTAATTTCTGTCTTCTCTGTGTCTCTCTGGTGAGCACATGCACCCTAAAGTAAAAAAATAAATAAACAAGCAAACAACAACAACAACAACAACAAAACTCTCTTTTTTTAAAAAAAAAGAAAAGAAAAAAATAGGAAGTAGTGGGAAAGTGAGGAGCCCAGGCTACTAGGCTGGAAACATACCTTACCGCTAGCCACTGGCCTGAGCCATTTGGGTGTGGTGTTCTACTTATAATGCCTAGGCAGGTACCTTTGCTGTGTCATTCCTGTTATATTTGATTTCCTCAGAGGTTAGTGCTTCTTTCTCTAAATCCCAGCACTCTTTACATTCAGTTTGGGGTACTCCTATGGGAATTCCCCTGTTGCTGCTTCAGGTTCAGGTGGGATAAAACAGGGTTGCTAATTATTTTGAATACCAGAAAATAATGATCACATACCTGTGAAAGACAATATTCTAGAATTCTTCCATTCTGAGATATTTTCTTAAATAACAAACATTATATTCATGATTTCGGTTGGTCCTCTTTCAGCCTCAGGACCAAATGTGCACAGGTGAAGATTTGGAAAACACAGATCCAAACTATTCCTTGGGGTTTTTCTAACCTCCAAGCTAACTGGATAGAACTGTGTATTTGTGTTTAAGATGTGGATTACTCTTCACCAGGGGTTAGTGCTTAAAATGCGGACTTGAAAAGGTCAGAACTTTTATCCATTAAGCCATCAAGCATTTTTTTCTCTAATAAGAGTAGATGAAAGGTTTTAACTTGAATCACAAATGTAAAGTTCAGCAGAATGATCAGATCTCAGAATCAAAGAACAAGACAAAAATACCTTTGTTATTCCATGTATTAGAACCCAGCGGTCTAAATGTCAGTACTGAATGACAGTGTATCAAATCATAGATCATATCACCAGAAGCCAGATAATAGACCAGTATATGGACTTTCTGATTCCAAATTATATTTATAAGTAGAATGCAGCTTGAACCTTACTTATCTAACATGAATTAGATTTTATAGGAATATGCTTATTTCTAATTTTATGATAATGAATTTGATTCTCTATCTAAAATGCAACTATACTATTGCTATCATGTACTGTGTCACAAACTGAAGAATCCAAGCAACACGTGTCTACCGTACAAGCAGTATTTAATTGCATACTTGGTGTGTTAAAAATGAAGACGTATCTGCTTTTACTGTTCTTATAAAATAATGTTGTATGGGACATTTGCAGTTTGGACTGACATTTATAGTTTCTTTATTAAATTGTAACATCCAAATATTTTCTAAGACATTACCAAGCTATTGTGTTCGTAATTTTCTTCCTGAGCGACAAACACTGGCTTCTCTTTATTATATTTTTTTCCTTTTTTAATACTGTTTTATTAAATTTAGTATATTTATATAATCGAAGAAGGAAAAATGGAACTAGGATGTTCTCGGAAAACACTGTCTTCTATATATTGAAAAATAATTCGTATTTTCTCATAAAGAACAATGTGTGTTCATAATATTCTGACTTGAAGAAATAGAAAATCCTTCTAAATAATAAAACAACTAAACTAAACAGACAAACAAACAAAAAAACTCTTATTACTCTTACCTAATGAAATAATCTGGGAAAAAAACACATTCTTTATGACTACCTTCACCAAGTCTTCATATGGTTTATCTTTGATGCTGATATTTTTAAAATTTTATTTTAATGCATGTAAAGGGCATTCAAAAGTTCTTGGAAAAATGGAATGAAAATATGAGTTTATTTTGGTGCAAAACCATTTTGAAATCCATGCATAGCTTGTTTAGAATATGCGTTTTTATGCATTTTCCATAAACTTTCTGAAGATCTTGTGTGTGTGTGTGTGTGTGTGTGTGTGTGTGTGTGTGTATGTAGGTTGGGGTTATTATGAGCTAAATTATGTTCCCCTTAGTTGTTTTTGAGTACTGTAGGAAAAATACCATAAACTGAATAAATTACAACCAATCGAAATCTGTTTCTCATAGTTGGAGAAGCTGGGAAGTACAAGATCAAGGCACCAACAGATTCAGTGTCTGGTGGGAGTTGCCTTCTCACTTATAGATGATGTCTTCTTGCTGTTTTCTCATTTCATTGATAACTCCCCTGGGGCCTCCTTTAGAAGGGCAACAGTCTCATTCACAAGGACTCTGCCCTCATGACCTAATTACCTCCCACATGTCTTACCTCTTAATATCATCACCTTGGGTGTGGGGTTAGATTTTAAACATATGAAATTTAGGGGAATACAAACATTTAGTGTTTCCCACAAAGATATATACTTTTCTAATATAGCATGTGTGCTTACCAGAGACAGGCAGAGACAGGAAGAGCAAGATAGAACAAATGTGAGTAGTCATTCCCCCCTCCCCCCAGGAGATGACCACGCTTCAATCCCTTCTCTTCTATCCTCTTCTCTGGATTTTGGGCATGCGTGTGCACAAGCCCAGTGTGTTTTTCAAGCCACCAAGTCTGGGACTCAAACCTCAAAACTGACCATGTGAGATCCAACCCCCTTAACCTCCATGCCATCTGGTAACTCATGCCTTACTCCTGATAACTATGAATTGAATTTATTTGGAAATAATGCTTTTGAAAATGCAATCTCTTGGGTCACTGAAAAATCCATGACATGTTTTTCTATGCAAAAATGCATCATGACTTTTCTGATGACCATATAATTAAGATGAGGATATTTAGATGGGCCATCATCCAGTATGACTGGTAAAATTATAGGATGGAAATTTAAATAGAGCCATCCAAAGAAACTAATCTGTGATGATGTACATATGAAGATGGAGGCAGAGACTGAAGTTACGTTGTGACCAGTGAAGAAATATCTAGACTGTCAGAAGCTGGAAGAGGCAAAGAAAGCTCTTTCTTTAGAGGTAACGGCTCTTGTTTACATTTTGATTTTGTACTTCCAGCCCCTAGAACTATGGGAGGATATATTCCTGTTTCTATTTATTTATTTATTTATATTTATATTGCCATAGGGGTGTGTGATTGCCAGAGAGAGACAGAAAGAGGGAGAGGGAGAAAGGTGTGGGTACAGGGCAATCCTTTTTTTCTTTATTTCTCCATCTTGTTGAGATTTGGGATGTGCACACACATGCTTCTGGTGGTTCTTTCAAGTCACTGAGATTAGTATTCAAATCACACATTCAGCTATGTAGTTTCCAGCTCCCTGTAACCATTAAGCCTTCGGGCCTGCCCCATTTCTGTTTTTAAGCACCTCAGTTTGTGGTACATTTTAACAGCAGTCTTAGGGAATTAGTACAGGGTTTATTGGATTATTCTTAAAATAAAATTAAAATTATGGAATGCAAAGTTAGAATTAACTTTTCAAAAGTGAAATGATCATACTATATTCCTATCTACCATTCTCTGTTGTAGTCGTCTCCCCAACTGCTCCTCTGTGTCATCCATTGAGGATTTTAACACCTGCCTCAAATCTCTCTCTGCAACAATACTCACATCATTATTCTTTATTAACATCTGTATAGGTTATCAATTCAGTAGCCTTGTCTCTTAGTTGCTCTGCATCCTCAACTCACATGATCATTTTCTACACTCCATCTTAGCTATCCTATCAATGTCATGTCTTAGGCTTAATTAGGAACAATGACTGTACTACCTACACAACTGTAATTTCAAGTTAATCCACTTAATGATCATTACTTCTATCTGTTTATCTCACTTCTGCTAGTTTCACTATTCATTACATCAAATGACACTGGCTCTACTTATCTATGACATTCATTCAAAAACTTTGTTTTTATCTTGCACCATTTTTTTTTAGAATCTTATTAAACTTGGATGCGAATGTGGGACAGCTCCATGAGATTCACTTCAGTGTTAGGAACCAGAATGACTTAGACAGACCTGTGGTTACTCTAGGTCTTAAAATCAGAGCAAATCAGGAATCATCATTAACAATTCCCAATAATAATAAAAATCTCACATTTGATAGTATACCTTCTCTGCAGTGGTGTCATTCAGGGCTCTGCAAAGAAACAGAACCAATAAAGATATTTATCATAAAGAATTGGCTCATGTGGTTATAGAGACAGAAAAGTCCCAAGGTCTGTCATATGAGTTGGCTTGGCAAGTTGAAAACACAGAATAGCTGATGGTGTAACTCTAGTTGGAAAATTTGTAGACTTAAGACACAAGAAGAGACAATGTTTAAGGAAGTGAAAAGAGGAAAAAAAACTATTGTTATAGTTCAAAACGAGCTCTCTTTTAGCCTTTTTTTTTTTCTTTTGAGAGATTTTTTTGCTATAGGCCACATGCACTCACCAGAGAAACAGAGACAGAAAGCAAGAAATCACCCCCTGGAGGGACGGCCATGCTGCAATCCCTTCTCCTTCATTCTCCTCTTGAGATCTTAGGCATACATGCACACACACCTGGCATGAGTTTTAAGGTGCCAGTTTGGGACTCTAACTGTGATCAACCACATGGTAGTCCAGTAACGTAACCAATTACATGATCTGCCACTCCCAACCTCTTGGTTCTATTCAGCTCTTCTATTTGATTGGATGAAAATCACATGTATTAGGAGGAGGACAGGTACTTTCCTTGGTCATTCTACATATTTAAATACTAATCTTATCCAGAATCACCCTCACAGACACATTCAGAATAAAGTTTGAACAAATGTCTAGGCACTCCAGATCCCAGTCAAATTGACAGATAATATTAATCATTACAACAGTACTGATAGGTCAATTTAGAGGGGAAGACGGGCATGGTCATCCTCTCTTCTCTTGTTCTTCTTTTAACAAGTAGTTAATTCAGCCTTGTGGCCTATCCTTGTAGGGATTTAGAAGGAATAAGAGCAACAGAGAAGAGAATATTCATAATAAAGAAAGCACTTCCTTAAATTCCCACAGTCTTCCAACCTGGCAGATATTTAACTCTGACACTGTCTCTTGATGAATGTGTTTATTGGTTACTTGTAGACCTTCAACATTGTGGATTAGTTTCATTTTTCTCTGCAAGTTTCATGAAATGAGAAATAGACCTCCACATTTTGAACTGCTGTTGCATTAGTTTGGTCCTACTGGTCATGATCAAAGATGATTACTTTGTCATTTGTTTCTGTTCAATATGTCTTCCATCTTGTCCATAAAAAATAAGCATGGGGACCAGAAGTTAGCATAATTGCTATGTTGCTAGACTCCCATATAGTCGACCATGGTTCGAGTCCTGGACCTGGTGGCTTAAACTCATGCTGGGCGCATGTGCGTGCATGCCCAAGATCCCCAGAGGAGAATGGAGATGGGACTGCAGCATGGCCATCTTCCTCGGGGGATGATTTCTTGCTTTCTGTCTCTCTCTCTGTCTCTCTGGCGAGCACACATGCCCTATAGCAAAAACCTCTCTCAAAAAAAAGCACGTACTACTTGTCTCAGTCAACCCTTGGAATGAAAGCTGATTCCAAAACTCACAGTAGTCCAATTTTAGTATATTCCAAAATAACTTGCAAGCTCATCTCTGTTGTCCCTACTCCGACTGAAATTTTAGCTTACTTTTTGCCCTCAATGTAAAAGCTATGCAAATTAGAATCAGAGGAGCTCAGATGAAGTCTGACCCTACTCTGCTTGTGATGAAAGTGTAGGTATACCACATTCTATCTTAGAGAGAATGGTGGTGGTGTTAACTAATAGAATAATTTTATTCTAAGTTATTATTTTGAACAAGTTTTATCTCCAAAATCTTTCTCCTTTTGCATACTGACTCCTTTTTTCTAATTTTAATCTGCATAAGAGCTAAAAGAATTTTGGAATTTTTAAAATGATCAGATATTTCACTTGTGTATTCTGTATTCTGAACATCTGGAAATTCATATTACTATGTCCCCAAATACTTTACTTTTAATCTCTCTCATCTGCTTCTATTCTGTCTTAGTTAAAGTGAAACTAGCTGTAACATTTCATTGTGTTATCAAAATAGAATTTAATTTTTTACTCACAAAGTGTTCCATAAGGTATAGGAATAATGGGATTTGATTAGAGAAAACAAAACAGTAATATACTTATTGGCTCCACAAATATCAACTGGATCCTGTGAAATTTACCTAGCCATTTTTATTTCTCACTCACAAATAAGTTACCTTATGTTTTCTTCTCATAAACTCTCTATGTGCCTTTCCATTTATCCCGCTATATTTATTTTCTTGTTTTTATTGTTCTGAGAAATAGAAGGAGCTCCCACATTTCCACCATCACATTTATTAACCTACTTACGTATCTATCCATAGACTCATTTTCTCCTTACTGTTATGAACTATATGGACTTCAAAGAACAACCCTTCTGCTTGAACACTAGATTTTATCAGTTTTTTTTTTTTTTTGATTGCCATGGGGCTTGTGCACTTGCCAGAAACAAAGGGGAGGGGGGAGAGAGAGAGAGAGAAATTACCCCCATGGGTATGGTCATGCCACATCCCTTTTTCTCCATTTCTTTATCCCGTCAGAATTTTGAGCATGCATACACACAGGCCCAACATGATTTTCTTTTTCTTTCTTTAATTATTATTATTTTCCTTTCCCCCTTTAACAAATTTTATTACTGATATTTAATCACCATGCCTCAGCATGTTTATCAAGCTACTAGAACCAGGATTTGAACCATAGTTTGTCATATAAGATCCAGTTCCCTTAACCACTAAGTCACGCAGTTGGCCCAGTCTGTTTATAATTGGGTGAATACTAATGCTGCATCTCTCAAGATAATCTCTATCAGAGTTCTAAATTTATAGACTTTATTCAACTACTTACATGATACTGAAAAATCTAATATCTATTTAAAATTCAACAAAGGCAAGAAAGTATTTAAACTTATCCTTAAAATATAGTTTGCTCGAAATCTCCACTGTAGTAGGCAGAGTTCTAAAATTGCCCTCAAGATTCTAATTGTGTGTGTGTTTCCTTGTACAATCTGCTCCCCTTGAGGGTCTACAAATAATGATGAAATATTACTCCTGTAATTAGGTTACAATATGTGGCAAAAGTGATCTTACCGATGCAATTAAGGTCCTTAATTAGTTGGCTTTGAGTTAATGAAAAGGAATATCCTAGTTCCTGGTTGGGCCTGATCCAGTAAGTAGAACTATTATATTAAAGGAGACAACAAATAGCAGCAGGACCATCCTGCTGGCTTTAGAGGAGCAAAATGCCATGTGCTGGCAAGGATCTAGGAATAGCTTCTAGGAGCTGAGAGTAGTACCTGGTCAGATATCACCAAGAAAGGTGGAATCTTAGTCCTACTTTCACAAGAAACTGAATTCTATAAAAAAAACTACTGAGATTAGGAGGGGATTCCAGGGACTAGTAGTTAGCATAAGGGCTATGTCACTGGACTCCTATGTAGTCGACAACGGTTCATGTCCCAGACTCGGTGGCTTAAAACTCATGCCAGCTGCGTGTGCGTGTGCGTGCCCAAGATCCTGAGAGGAGAATGGAGGAGAAGGGATTGCAGCGTGGCTATACCCCCTGGGGGGTGATTTCTCACTTTCTGTCTCTCTGTCTGGCGAGCGCACGTGCGCTATAGCAAAAACCTCCCTCCCCCCCCCAAAAAAAGAAGGGGATTCCAGGGGCCTCTATGTAGTGTGGTGGTTAGGGTGCTGGACTCCCACATGGCTGCCTGTGGTTAAAATCTCAAAACTGGTAGCTTGCTTTTTCACTCTCTCTCTTATTCTTAATCTATGTCTCTCTCTGGTCAAATTGAATAATAATGAATAAATAAATGAAGAAAATGAATACTTCTTAAAAAAGAAAAAGAAAGGGATTCCAATTCTCAAATAATATTGCTGCCCTTGCTGACATCCTAATTTTAGCCTGGAAAAGCCCTCTGTAATGGACTCAGGTAACTTGTACCCACACTCCTTACCCATATAAACTGTGAGTTAATAAGTGGATGTTGGGACCAGCAGGTGACTTGGCAGTTGAGGCACTGGACTTTTACATGGCTGACCGTGGTTCGAGTGCTGGCCCTGGTGACTTACTTTCTCACTCTCCCTTTCTATCTCTCTCTGGTTAGCACATGTGCCTTATAGCAAAATTTAAAAAAATACTACCACTACTACTAAAAAATTTAAAAATAGTTCTTTAAAAAAAGTATATATTGTTTTAAGCTACAAAGTTTGTGGAAAGTCATTATGCAGTAAAAGAAAAAAAGAAAAAAGAAGCTTCTCCTAAAACCCAGGTCAACAGGATGGAAGTCAAACTTGGCTTCTGTTCTTGTTCAGAGCCCACATCAATTTCCTCAACTAGCCTTGTGAGCTTACAAAATGTAACCAAAATTCATCCATTCTTTATGATTTCCCTTGCCATTATCTTGTCCAGTTATTTACAGTCATTTATCCATAGAACAAGCAGAGTGGTTTTTACAGCATAAAATTAATTGCACTCTTTCGTACGTTTAATGTTTTGGAGGGTGTGCGTGTACTTGTCACACAGAGAATAAAATTCCAAATCTCCGCCATGGTTATAAGAATCAAAATAATATGAATCCTGGTTGTTACTTCTATGTCTGTTCCTACGACTCCCCTATTTACTTTCTGTGATGGAGTCCTGTGAGGGTTCTCTCTTCCGGCATGACAAGCTTATTCCCAGCTTGGGGCCTTTGATCATCCTGTTTCTTCTGCCTGGTTCATTTTGATTTTTCTTGTATATTTCATTCATAACTCTTCTCGGTAATTTGTTAGGGAAGATTCTGTGATCACCGTACCTATAACGCACTGTGCCTCCCTCATTTTTTTGTCTCCTGCTCATCTGCATGTTTTCACATTATGGTAGATATTTATGAGATTAATTGCTTAATGCCAGCTTTTGTTTTCTAAGAAAGGGAAAAAAGTTTACCTATCTCAAAACCTAAATAGTTCAGGACCATTGCACATTCATGTTTAATCTTTTTAGATTTATTAATATTATTTCTTTTTTTAACATTCTTTAATTGTCATTTCTTTATTTTTATTCTGTATTTGTTAGATTAATAATCTATTAATATTTCCTGGATTTACTTTAGAATGAGTTATTAATTCAAGTCTGACAAATGAATAAATGAATTTTAAATAGGATATTTAAGACATAAAAACACTTCACATGTCTAACTGTATCACCTATCTTTATGAATTATTCGATAAATAGAAGCAGTCTTGCCAGTTGGTTATTAGGTTGTTACTAACGTCTATGTATGATTTAATAAATAGTCATTTTTCAAATATTATTATGCATAAAAGTGTGGGGAACATGTATATGTAAATTATTAGATTCTAACTTTAAAAATTCTAAAATAATTGTGAGAGCCAAGAAATTAAAACTTATAAGAAAATATAGCTAATCCCTTTTGGCCGGAACCGCCATCTTCCAGTAATTAACCAAAATGATGATC
>NW_006207163.1:429211-450318 GCF_000334495.1 Tupaia belangeri chinensis
TATCATAAAGGTAAAGAGGAGAGTCACCTGATATATGTTCTCTAGGCCTTTTAGAAAACATGGAGTTGTTCCTTTGGCAACATATATGCGAATCTACAAGAAAGGTGATATTGTAGACATTAAGGGAATGGGTACTGTTAAAAAAGGAATGCCCCACAAATGTTACCATGGCAAAACTGGAAGAGTCTACAATGTCACCCAGCAGGCTGTTGGCATTGTTGTGAACAAGCAAGTTAAGGGCAAGATTCTTGCCAAGAGAATCAATGTGCCTATTGAGCATATTAAACATTCTAAGAGCAGAGATAACTTCATAAAACATGTGAAGGAAAATGACCAGAAAAAGAAAGAAGCCAAAGAGAAAGGTACCTGGGTTCAACTAAAACGCCAGCCTGCTCCACCCAGAGAAGCACACTTTGTTTCAATTAGCAATAATCGCGCCTCGGATAAACCTCATTGGCTACGATACTGCCACTGCGCAAAGCTGAGAAGCACACTTTGTGAGAACCAATGGAAAGGAGCCTGAGCTACTGGAATTCATGGCTTGATGGGTGTTAAAAATAAACTAATTTGTGGTCTATTAAAAAAAAAAGAAAATATAGCTAATGAATCTGATATAAGTACTTCTCAGAAGCAATTGACTAACACTTACAGAATGTCTAGAATACAATTTTATGTTGCCAACTGTTTTATCAGAGTAGTGTTTCTGCAATTTGCATTTTACTTTGCAAACACAAACCAATAAACATATGTGATAACCTCTAAAGTGTATTTGAACCAGGTATATTTGGCAGAGAATATATATTTTTTTATTTTTATCTTTGGTTGTATCTTCATTTGAGTTTTTGAGTTTCACTTGTATTACTTAAAATTCTAGAACTGTGCTGTCTAATATAGTAATAGCCATATATAATTATTGGACACTTAAAATGTGGCAATTCTAATTGTGACATGGTATAAAAGTATATTATCTGTCATCTATATCATCTATCATCTATACGTCCAACTACCTATCATCCATCTATCATCCCTATCTTTCTATCATCTATTCATATATATATATATATATATATATATATCATCCATCCAGTATTTTAATGACAGTATAAAAAGTAAGAGAAAGACTGCCCATAGCCTAGTGGTTAAAGAAGTCTTATCTAACCTGATCATAGTTCAAATTCTGTCCCCAAAGACTTGAATAACATAGCCAGGTTGGAGTAATGGGGGAGAAGGGATGATTGTGGTGTAACCATATACTGTTAGGGGGTACTTTCTTCCTCTTTCTTTGTCCCTGCATCTCTCTGGTGAATACACATGACCACTGGCAATAAAAAAAGGTTACATACATATATATATATATATATATGAATATAAAAATAGAAATTTTTCATATGGACTTAGTGGTAAAATAAAAATATTTTGTTATCTTGGATAAAATAAGAATGTACTGTAAAAATTTATTTTATATATTTCACATACTTTTCTAAGAAAGCCACTAGAACATTTAAAACTAACTATAGAGCTCACTTTATGTTTCTATTGAATCTGTCTTTCCAGATAATGACAGTTTTTATTATCCTACATTTAATTAAAAAACTATCAACTTTTTTCTTTATCACCTTTAAAGAGTTTTTATGATTCTGGTAATTCTTAGGCCCTTGGAAAACCATTAAAAATTTAAATTATGATTATCTCCCAATTTTTCTTATTGTAGATTTACTTTTGTCATTGTTCTGTAAGTATCTGTGGACTGTCAACTTTTACTGAAAATATCCACTCTTACATAAGTAATTTAACATTATTTTTCTCATTCCAAAGTCAATTTGTTCAGTTGTTTTTCAAAATTATTTTCTATTAAGTGGGAAAAAAGAGGTAAAAATAAAACAGGATTCTGTAATAGCATTAGTGATAGCATAGAGAGAAGGACACAGAATGTGGAGGAAGAGAAAAGCTATAGTTGAGATATGCAAAGGCCTTGTAGTTTTTCAATCATCAGAAAAAAATTAAAACCATATATCACAGCTAGTGTATAGGTATTGAAAAAGTGGGAAACAAAAGCTTAAGGAGAACCAATCATAAGTTGTACAAGCATATATTATGAGAACAATTAATAATAACAATGACAGATACCAATAAAAGTGGGCAGGAAAGATATGAAATAATTATATATACATATAATTATTTAAATTATTTAAGAACAATCCATTCTGTGAAAAGGATACAAAATTATTTTTCTTCTATCCTTTGGAAAAAATCTAGATCTTTTTCTGAATAATTAATTTTTTTCACTTTTGTTACCTTTTCTGTTTGCATCATACAGTGTGGAATTTTAAGAAATGTATCTACTTACTCAGTTTTATTTTCTTAAATCATTTACAATGTGATTTCAATTCAATACCAAAGAAGAGTCACTATGTAATTACCTAGTATTGAATTCCAATTTAGAGTATAAAGTGAAGAGCAGAGTAACTGATTATAAGAAATCTACATAAATAGAGCCCAATTTTAAGCAAAATAAGGTATCAAATAATTAAAATTTGTCTCCTATGATTATGATGAACTAAATATGAAACAGAATTACAACAATATGTCAAGATGTTATTAAGATACATTCTCCAGAATGTTTGCAGGAAAAATCAACGAAATATATTGATTGGATTATGCTCAGTTTATCCTAGATTTAAATAAGATTAGGCATGAAAGTGTGATAGTGGGAAAAAAGTCAGTATAGACATAACATTATCAAGTCATTTAAATACCTTAGTTGCTTTATCATGCAGCTGTTGGGTCGTTGGAAAAGTTATTATGCATTTTTCTATGTTCTTGTATGCAAAAAATGGGTCATGACTTTTTTGATGACACACTAGTTTAAGCTAATTGCTTAATAAGATATTTGTGTTACACAGATATGGTTTATTATCTGTTGGTGAGGATGTGTATAGTATTCTCAACTGGACTGAGATGTATAACATGCTGGGTAAACTAGAGATTGATTGTATAAATAATATAATAACAAAAATAAAATAAATAAAAATAAGATATCCCATAAAGGCCAAAGGAAACTTGTGACTGCTTTTCTTTTCTTTTCTTTTCTTTTCTTTTCTTTTCTTTTCTTTTCTTTTCTTTTCTTTTCTTTTCTTTTCTTTTCTTTTCTTTTCTTTTCTTTTCTTTTCTTTTCTTTTCTTTTCTTTTCTTTTCTTTTCTTTTCTTTTCTTTTCTTTTCTTTTCTTTTCTTTTCTTTTCTTTTCTTTTCTTTTCTTTTCTTTTCTTTATTCTCCTCTTGAGATCTTGGATATGCATGCAAACACGCCCAGCATGAGTTTAAACCACTGGGTCCGGGACTCGAACTGCAGTCAACTGCATGGGAGTCCAGTGACATAGCCATTATGCCAAGTGCTGGTCCCAGGAAATTTATAATTTCTTTGTAATCTGTTTATGTGACTGACCTCTTAACTAAGTTGGAATGTAGGAAAAGTATATGGTTCATGGTATGATTTTTGTTACATTATTAAATAAATGAATGAAATCATGGTGGACAAATAAATATCTTTGTTAGTTTAGAGACACTGATGTTTTTGAATTAAGAAAAAGCTGCCTTGTATGATTCTTGATGATGCATGTGTGTGTGTGTGTGTGTGTGTGTGTGTGTGTGTGTTTAAGTTTAATTTAAGTTTTTCTTTGAAAAAGAGAAATAGAGAGAAGGAGAGAGAGAACAACAGTGACCTTCACAGGGCCTTCCCACCAAGAACAACTGAGTCTTAGCCAGCCTGGATCACAGGCACATGTGACTGCACTTGATATATATAGAGAGACCTCCAGATATGAACCCGGGCTTTTCCACATGGAGCCAGAGTCAGAGTGTTACATTACCATTGTGCCACACTGTCATCCTATCTTTATTGTTTACCAAAATTTGTTTACCCCATTACTGAGAATAGAAATGTCTTTTACATTATTTTGAATGAAGTAGACTTCTGGTGTTTTGGTTGGCTTAGCATCCACTTTTTTTAATTTTAAAGGTACTTACTTTACTATGAAGAATGCATTCCATACATTTTATTTTATTTTACTATTTATCTTAATATTTTTTCCAAGCTTGATTGAAGTATGGTTAATAAGTGAAAATTGTATGTATTTGAGATGTACAGCTGGATGTTCAATATATGACACTATGAAGTGATAATCAAGCTAATTGGCATATCCATCACCTTACAGACTTCTTTATTATCTCCTTCCCCTTTTTATTGTGGTGAGAACATTTAAGTTCTGCTTCCTAAGCAAATTTCAAGTAAATAATACACCTTTATTTTTATTTATTTATTTATTTATTTTTGGAGAGGTTTTTGCTATAGGGCATGTGTGCTCGCCAGACAGACAGAGAGAGACAGAGAGACAGAAAGCGAGAAATCACCCCCCAGGAGGGATGGCCACGCCGCAATCCCTTCTCCTCCATTCTCCTCTTGGGATCTTGGGCATGCACACACAAACACGCCTGGCGTGAGTTTAAGCCACCGGGTCCCAGACTCGAACCGCAGTCGACTACATGGGAGTCCAGCGACATAGCCATTACGCTAACTGTTGGTCCCTACACTTTTATTAATTACAGTCACCATACTGTACTTCAGATCTCTAGAATTTATTCATCTTATGACTGAAATCTTGCATTCTTTAATTCTTCCACTCTTGGCAACCACCACTTGGTTGTTCTGTTTCTTATGAGTTCAACTTCTTTAGATTCCATTTATAAGTTGGTTCAACAGTATTTGCCTTTCTGTGTATGGATTCTTTCACTTTGCACAATGTCATCCAAATTCATCCATGTTATTGCAAATGACAGATTTGATTTATTTTTTAAGTCAAAATAGGATCTCATTATATATAATATATATTATTATACATAATATAATACAATTACATATACTACATAAACTCTTTCTATTTTTCCATGAACTTTTAAAATCCCGTGTATAATGAAATATATATGAATATATAGTGAAATATTGTGTGTTCATGTATCACATTTTCTTTATTCATTCATCATTGGATACAGGTCATTCCTGTACATTGGCTATGATTAATAATGGTGGAATGATCATGGGAGATCATCTGAGAATCTGATTTTAAATTCTTTGAATATATATTCAGAAGTGGCATTGCTGGGACATATTACAGTTTTATTTTTTAGGATTTTTAGCATTCACATTACTATTTTTCATAAGTTTGTATGAATTTATAATCTTATCAACTATCTACAGGGTTCCCTTTCTCCATATCTTTACCATTACTTTTTAATTTTTTATAAATTTATATGAATTTATACTCTTATCATCTATCTACAGGGTTCCCTCTCTCCATATCTTTACCATTATTTTTAAATTATTGTTGGATTTTTTTTTAAAGATTTTTTTTACCAAGGGGCATGTACCCTTGCTAGAGAGACACAGAGAGAGAGAGAGATGGAAGGAAATCACACCCTGGGGGATGGCTATGCAGCAGTCCTTTCTCCTTCATGATCCTCTTGGAATCATGCATGTGCACCCTGCATGAATCTCAAGTAGCCATATCTGGAACTTGATCTGCAGAGGCCGTCATGTGGGATCTAGTGCTCTAATCTCCATACCCTGCCAGCACCATTTGGCTATTTTATAATAGCCATTCTTATATGTGTGAGGTGTATCTCATGATGTTTTGATTTGCATTTCTCTGAAGATTTGCAGTTTCTGGCATCTTTTTGTATACATGTTGGCCACTTGTCTTTTTTTGAAAAATGTGTATTCAGGTTCATTGCTCCTTATTAAAAATTTTTTCTTGTTCTTTGTTTTTATTTTACTATTGAGTTGTATTCCTTCTATATTTTGCATATTAGCCCTCTACACATATATGGCTTCCAAACATTTTCTCTGATTCTATAGGTTGCCTTAGCAGTTTATTATTTTCTTTGCTGGGCAGCAACTTTTTAGTTTGCCATAGTCATGCTTGTGTGCATGTGTTTTATTTTGGTTTTGGTTTTGTTGCCTGTACTTTTGGAGTCATTTTCATAAAGTCATTTTAAGTCTAATGTTATGGAGCTTTTTCTTTGTTTTCTTTAAGGATATTTATAGTTTCAGATCTTACATTGGATTCTTTCATCTATTTTGAGTTGACTTTTCTGTTAGGTGTAAGATAAGGGTCTAATTTTGTTCTTCTGCATGTGGATAACTAGTTATATAAACACCTTTTATCAAAATGACCATCTTTCTCCAATTGTGTATTTTTTATTTTTTGGTCAAAAATTATTTTACTATGTATACATGGGTTACTTCTAGCTCTCTATTCTGTTCCATTGGTCTACATGTCTGTTTTTATATCAGTAACTTACTGTTTTGATTATTATAGCTTTGTTATATTTTTTGAAATCAGGTGTTTGATTCTTTCAATTTTACTCTACTTTCTCAAGATTACTTAGGTTTTCTGGTGTCTTTTGCACTTCCATATGAATTTTAGTATTTTTTTTTCTGTGAAAAATGCTGCTGGAATTTTTGTTGGGATTATACTGCATCTGTAGATATTACTTTGGACATACCTTAAGTAATGCTCAACTTACCAAGCCTCCAACTGGCTGTAGAAATAGGAACACTGTCCTAGATAGGTCAGTTAGAAGTTTGAGTTGATTGTAAGAGTTCTTAGCAGAATTTTTCTTTCAGAGCATAAAGAAAAATTTCTTTTTCTTACTATGTCTAAAATAAGCTCTAGTTTATCTTTTGATAAGCTCTAGTTTATTTTTGACACCCCAGTTATATAAACCAGTGTAATTGTATGCTAAGTCTAACTTGAGATAGGTTTCTTTTACTTTTAACTTGAGTAACTATCTAATTTTTTGAGCACACATACTTGTTGGCCTATGTAATTGATCATTCACTTACTTATTGTAAATTTTTGAAGCTCTGCTAATAACTAAATGGCTTGCTTCTTTCTGAGGTGCTAAATATACTGATGAATTATATTTCATTCTTGCTTCTGAAGAACAGAGGATGAAGGCATGTAGGGAGAAAGCTGAGTTTTAATAGGCAATATATACAAAATAGCATAGGAATACAGAAAGAAAATAGAGGCAAACATTACCTGGGGAAAAAAATTCAAAGAGAAGGAAACATCTGAACTCAACATTTTAAAAGAGTGTGGCATTCATGAGAAGTTGAAGATAATTTTCTCTGTTTTTACTATTAAAGTTGTCTGTATTTCTGTAAGTATTCCGTGATGCCTGTTCATGTCAACCATATTTATTGACTAATCATCCTCCTATTTTTTCTTCTCTATATCTGTATTGGAAGATAATTGTTTTATACTGAAGAAATATTTCCTGAAAGTTGCATAATGATCTATAATAAACACATAGAATGTGACCTCAATAAATATCAGTCATTTGTTACACAGGACAGGATAGCTGTGAGCAAGGATGCTCACATTCTGCAGATCACATAGTGCCTTTTCAACCTCATATATAACTAAAGTGTCAGACATTTTACCATTTACATAATGGCATAAAAGTAAATTTAATTTGAAGAATTACAGAGAAAGTAGGTTAACATGCTATACAGCCAAATTTTTTTTTTTCTTTTTAAAGTTGCTACAGGGTGTGCACACTCACCAGAGAGAAGCAGAAAGAGAGAAGAAGTGAGAAACCACCCCACAAAGGATGACCATGCTATGATCCCTTATTTTCCATTCTCCTCTTGAAATTTTGGGCATGCACACACAGGAACCCAGTGTGTTTTTCAGCTGTTGGGCCTGGGACTTGAACCACACAGTCAGTTACGTGAAGTCCAGCCACGTCAACCACTGTGCCAACTGGCTGGTCTAGCCAATAAGTAATCATCTTCCATTATATCTCAGTTGATCAATGCAAAGGCAGGCTGCCAAGGCTTTTTTTAAAATGTACTAAAACTCCATAACCATAACTCCACATGTAGAAGACAGGGACCACCATTTTTGTAGAAGGAAACAGGCAAAGCTTATCAGAGAAGTGATTTACTCTTCGGAAACTAAAACTACAGGTGAATTGAAAGCAATTAAAAATATAAAAAGCAAAAATAAAAATTATTCATTAAGACAATATCACTAAGATGACACTAAAATGTCATCTAGAGAGAGATTTTTTTGAAGGTTGAAGACGCTTAAACATGGTCTCATATGCCCCATTTCTTTTTATATATACCATAAAGAATGGGCAATTAAACTTATTAATGAATTAATTATACATTAATAATAATTAATTATTATTATATAAGGCACAAATGGTAGTTTTGTAAATAGTCAACCTTTTTTAAGAAGATGGAGATAACATATAAAGCAATGGCATTTTTTTCTAATTAGATAAAGACTTTTTTCCACAGAACATATTGTAAAAATTCTGAACCTCAAAAAGATAAGAGACAGGAATTCAGGTGCACTGCTTCTATGTGCGTAGCCAGGATTCAAACTTAGGTTTGTTTGATCCCCAAGTCAACACTTTTTCTATTATACTGCAAGGAATCCAAAAGTGTGAATGAAAGTTATTCTCATTTGGAGAACTAATTTTAATATGAAAAGTAGTTTTATAATTGTCAAACTATTTAACTGCAGTCAACAAATGATAATATCACAGGTATATTAAATTTTCTTATTTTTCCATAATACCTAATAAAAATAACACAGGTATCTAAAATTTTCTTATTTTTCCATAATACCTAATAACTCATCCTAGCACTATTATTTTATAACTTAATTTTTTTTCCAAATAAAGTTTTTCATAATAAAGTTTAGGTTTAGCCTTATTTTCTGGTATATTTTGTGATATTTTACTTATGGTTAAAAGGACTTGTGTTGTCTTAGATGCCTAAAGGGGTCATGGTCTTCCTCTAGGTAGTGTGTAAATCTCTGGTTGCAATGAAAAAAATACTTTTTTTTTTTTTTTACTAAAATGTACTCTGCAGTGATTTTGTATTGTTAATACATCAAGAAATCTCCACTAATAGGACATTTTTATTAAAAATCTATGTAATTAGAACCATCCAGGACTTCTTAAGCAGTTTATAAAGATTTTAAATGTGTTTATGGAAAAATGGTTCATAGTTGAAACATCTTTTCAGAACCAAGTATAGCAGAAGTATAAGTATTTCCTTCAAATACTTATTGTAAATGTCTGGTAGCTGTACATCATCAAGACTATTTATGTCTAAATATAGTAATTTAACTTTTAATCCAGGATATAGGGTCAACTCTTCCCTCTGACTTAGCAAAAGCTCTCTGAAATAAATCATTATTGTATCTTATTTCTCCTCAAATTCCTTTGCAGATCAGGATTCTGATGTTGGATCATTCAGCTGTGGCTCATTTTTTCTCTTTCCCCAGGAATTTCTCAAGGTTTTCCTTCTGGCCTGTCTTGACTAACTTGGGAATAATCATGCTTGCCCTGAGATTGGCCCTGAATTGCCTAGCTCAAAAAATTGTAAACTGCATTTTTGCTCAACTTACTCAACATTTTTCTGTGCCCTAAAATCTTCCCTCAACAGCCAGCACCTTTTTTAGGGGATTCCCATTTACTGATACCACTGCTAAACTATTGGTAATTAGATTGACAGATTTTTATATATTTTTCCTTACCCTACTGAAAAAATGAGAATTTTATCCTAATTTGAGATCACTTTTCTGATTCACTAAGGAGGTATCCCCAGCAGACCTTCTCTCAATAGGGTCTCTTATAGCATCTTTCACATTTTTCTGCAAAACCACTCTCTTTGCCCATTTTACAGTTCAGTAGTCACTAACCACATGGTCCAACCATTCCTTCTATTTATCTAGTTTTCCTTGGTAAACCTCTTTAAGCAGTATCAAGGCTTTCCACAGCACTTTTGTATTCTGAAGCTAAATTTGTCAGACTACAGAAGCTAAATATAGTCTGTGATGTTCCTTCACACGGAATATTTTTACCTAAGTTTCTTGCATTTTAGTGATGCTTCTAAGGTGCAGGTGTAAGGTAGGCTGTGAAGTGTAAAAGAATGAAAATAAGGTAGTTCTAAAATTCTTTGATTAAGATAAGGTAATGCCATTGATTGATATGAAATGTAAGAGGAGGTTTGGAGGTGCTACTAGCTAATTTGCTTTATAAATATCAAATTAGAGAGGAATCTTCCACACAGTTCTTACCTTTGAGTCTCCTTAATAATTATCAACTCACCCAATGAATTGATAATAACTACCATTATAACCCAAGTAAAACTCAAGCTCTAGCATTACAAGAAGGTCTCTCATTATCTGATCTCGGTCTTTATGCTCTAGAAGAGGGGTCAATTACAGGGAAGGTTTAATTATGAATACGTTGACTACATGCATAAATGAATGGAATAAAAGAAATATGAACATTCAGTTTTAATTTTTATTAGAAATTCTTTAGGTTATAAGATTTAAATATAAGTTCAAGTAATTACTGGAGCATGTTCAGGTTTTTTTCCCACTCTACTTTATCAAACTCAGAAGCTAAGAAATGGCAAAGGAGATTAAGGGTTGTTCTTTTTCTCTTCTGGCTCCATATTCTTCCTCTGAGTCTTTTCTAGAATCCAAGTTTGGAGAAAAGAAAAATGACATGATTAGATATTTTTATATTGTTAATACTGTTTTTAAAAACTCATTCTTTGCTGACTCTTGTTGGCATTTATGTTCTCCTTTATGGTAAGCATCTGTGAAAAGAAAAATAAACCAGCCAATTTAATACAGTAGAGTTTTTTGTTAATGTTTTGGTTTTGGTTTTGTGGGGTGTTTTTGTTTTTGTTTTTGTTTTAGAGGTTTTTGCTACCCGGCGCGCACACTCGCCAGAAAGACAGAGAGAGACAGAGAGACAGAAAGTGAGATATCACCCCCCAGGGTGAATGGCCACTCCACAGTCCCTTCTCCTTTATTTTCCTCTTGGGATCTGGGGCATGCATGCACACACACCAGGTGTGAGTTTAAGCCACCGGGTCCAGGACTCAAACCGCGGTGGACATAGCCATTACGCTAACTCTGGTCCCTGCAGTAGAGTTTTGACAGACCACATCTTAACATGATTTAAATCGGGCAGTTGTTTCTGGATTTCTGGATTACTCCAGCCAGCCTTATAGTCAACTTGGCATTAAAGTTGGGGACCAGCAGTTAGTGTAATGGCTATGTCACTGGACTCCCACGTAGTCACCTGCGGTTCGCGTCCTGGACCCGGTGGTAAAACTCACGCCGGTCGCGTGTGCGTGAGTGCCCAAGATCCCGAGAGGAGAATGAAGGAGAAGGGATTGCAGCGTGGCCATCCGCCCTGGGGAGGGGGGAGGTGATTTCTCGCTTTCTCTCTTTCTCTCTCTCTCTGGCTGGCGAGCGCACGCACCCGAAAGCAAAAACCTCTCCAAAAAAAAAAGTTGATGGAAGAGGAAAGTGTCATGCGAAAAAATGTAAGTGAGGGAGTGATGGAGAGAAATCATTTGTTATTTTCTGAAGTTTGTCTACATTAACATGGTTTAAAAGGCGGGATGCATGTGATTCACTAAAGACTAGCTGCTGTGATTGACTGTAACCTAGCAACCAGCTCAGACAAACAGCCCAACATGTACAATTTGGGCTTATCCACAGGAATCAAAGTGTGGGAGTACAGTGGCTATTTTAGGCCAAAATAGGTTAATTTAATCCATCCAAATTATTTTATGTAGCGCATCTGTGAATTTTGCAGAGACACTCCTATACCAAACTCAATTTTATACCAATACTGTGGCTACCTCCTATGACTGAACCCTATCTTCCAGTTCCTACCATTAACGGAAGGGTCTTCTAGTAGCTCCTTTTGAAGAATGCATGTCTTTCAGGTATAATCTTACCCTACCAGCTCATCTACATATGCCTCTGATTTTTTATTTTAAGAAATTCAGACTTTACAGTGTCAAATGGTAGAAGTATATAGCTTGATCACCTGTTCTCATTCTCATTTCTCAACATATAATCACTCTGTTCAACTTCTTTTTTTTTTCATAAAAGAAGAAAACATCATTTATATATGTTTTTATAATCCAGGGGACATAGTTCAAGTTCTCTTCAAAATAATCTCTCACTCACTTGAAGGCCCGTCAACTTCTATTTTGTAGTAAAAGAAGAAATCAAAGAGGAACAATTCTAATATTACCAATTTACTTATATCTATACAGGATTTATCCTTTTATCTTTTTCTCCTTATCTTTTTCTTTCTAAGCCATCACTGTGCACTCTAAATTCTTTTTTAAATTTATTATAATTTTTATATTACATTTAATTGCATGTATCTTTACAGTGTATTACATTTCTTTTCCCAGCATGATTATCATGCATATCAGTCAAGACAAAGACATTACTATCCTTATCATCATCAAATAGCTTTTCATCATTATTTTCCAGATTATTGTTATTATTTATTCTCATTTTAAAAAAATATGCAATCACTATAATAATTTAGCTTGTAAAGAGAATTTCCCCAGCATGAGATACTTCTCAGACCAGTCCAGTTGAGAATACTGTACGTGTTATCATCAACAGGTAATAAACTATTTCTGTGTCTCACTAATGTCATGCTTCTCTATTTGTGTACTCTAAATTCTGATTCTATATTTGTATTATCTTCTCTCTTCTGTCATTAATATCTTCTATTTGATCTTTCAAGATCATTTAATTTGCTTAAATTATTCACATTTTAAAAATAAAACAAAACAAAACAATCTCTCTTGAATAGCTATACTCCTCCCCCAGACACTCTGGTAACCATCTCCTTCTAGAAACAGTTGGGATTTCTGACAGAATAGGCTACTCTTGCTTTCTGCATTTTCCACCTTACACTCAGTGCAATCTGTCATTTAACTTAAAGTGCTAAAATCACTTTATATAATTGTAACTAGATGTTAAATTTGTAGTATCTTGAAACATCAAGATATAATGCATATGATAACTTGAGATGAGGTACTAACTCAGTACTAACATTTGAAAACTAAGTGTGAGAGGAGGTCTTAGATGACTCTGAATATCCTCAAGTACATAGATACTATGAAAGCTTCTGGAGTTGAGGATTAGAGAGAATTTGAAGCGCAAGATTTATTTAACCACATTGATGTGACCCCCCCCCCCATATCTGAAAAAGAGAGGTAATTTCCCTACTTATTTGTCTCAAATAAAGGGAGAAAAAAATTGAGAGAGGCTGCTAGAGTTTAATATGTGCCCACTGTGGTTGGAAGTAGATTTAATTTCCTTCTACTAAATCTAAAAGACAAAGAATGAGTTTTAACTGAGAAGTCAGTGCAGTAATATTGCACTCTTAAATATTTGTAGGAGAGAGGGCACTTTTTTTCTTATGGTTCAATGAAAGGAGGGATCGAGGAAAGAAGGGAGATAGGGAAAGAGAGAGTATAGAGGGGACAGACAAACAGATCTTATAAAATATGACTACCAGAGGAGGAGATGAGTATCAGTAAAAAGAAGCTGAAGATATCATTGAATTAATAGATAAATGGGAATATAAGACTGACTGAATATGAATTAATTGAGTTGGAGGTACTTACTTGGGACATGGGAAAGTACTCCACAGGATAAAATTAATGGCTAGAATAGTTCTTAGAAAAATAAAGAAAGCAGAAGCTGATGCTAAAAAAAGGTAAGATGCCTGGATTGCAATGGCAAAAGGTAGAGGAAAGAATGAAATAGCTTAGTATTATGGGCAATTTGAAATAGTTCTACTATATGAATCACTATGGGATTATTTAAGAACCAGAGAACTTGACATTTTTCTCCAAGTCTGGAAAACTTGCTAGTGAGAAAGATGCCAGCATTATATCACTAATTTCAGCTTACTAGTTGCTCTCATGTGCAGATCCACATCATCAATGAGGGGAACAGTCTTAGAACTAGAAATTAGATTATCATGCTCAATGGGGATAATAAAGCCCCAAAGTATAGGTGTAAAATGGCATTGCAGGGGCTTGCAATTTTCATAATGACTGTCCAGGTCAAGGGGTAACCAAGTGGTCTTAACCCACAGGTGGTTGTGGAGATGCTTAATAAACATAACATCCCTAGGGATGAATAGAAGGAAGGTTACCCAAAAGTCTACTTAGTGTCTATAATCAAAAGTCAAGAATAGAAGAACAATAGATTGAGTACAATAGCCCCAATATAAAATTACAATCTCTTGCTTAGTTTTTTCTGTTGTTGTTTTTTTGCCACAGGACGTGCACACTCACTGGAGAGATACAGAGAGACAGAGATGGGGAAAGCAAAAAAATCACCCCTCCCCCGAGGAGGGATGGCCACACTGCAATCCCTTCTCTTCCATTCTCCTCTTGGGATTTTGAGCTCACACACACATGGACCTAGTGTGATTCTCAGCATATTCGGTCCAGGGTTTGAACTGTGGTCAGGCATGTGGGAGTCTAGTGCTTTAACCACTATCCCACCTGCTGGCCCAATCTTGCTCAGTTTTTATACCTGAACCAATTTTAATTTCTGAATTTGACTGACAGAAGAGATAAGTAAGTATATAGGGGAAAAAAGGCCCTGTAGCAATACAGTAAGTACATACGATAAAGATTGCCCTAGCATGTGCCTAGTGGAATCTATTGCCACATACTTAGTTGATTAAATACTGGCAAAAGAGGAATCTTACAACATTTAGAGGACAATTAGACCCAGGACCTTAGTGGACATTTATACTTAAAAGATATAAAATATCATTATAATCTTCTTGCTAGATTAGTGACATATGGTGGCCAAAGGACAAATGGATTCCTGGTTAAAATTAAGCTTAGACTTCATTCCTAGTGTCAGTAGATCCACTAATTGGTTATTTTGACAGTTCCCATGTGTATAATTTGAATAACTTTCTTGGTTATTGGACAACTTTCATGTTGGAAGCTTTGTTTGTCAGGTAAGAACAGTCTGGGAAACTAAATGCAAATCTCTGAAACTGCATTCAGACCTCTGTTAAAGGGAAAGCTTATTAGCAGGAGTGGCACTCAGGCTCACACCAAGGTAACTCTCCCTAATCTGCTGCCAACCAATGACTGAGTATGGTGGGGGTATCAGAACTAGATCATTCTTATCCAATAAAAGATTCTTCTAATGGGCATTCAAGCTCCAGGGCTCCTTTAGCTTAGGTAAACTTCAGTTTACCTAATGAATGGCAGTTTTCAATTCTTTTTACTAGAGTGTATTCTTATAATTTTATGTTACCTAAACATTTACTTTAAAAAATAGTAATATATTTCATGAGTGAAAGAAACAGAAAGACAGAGACAGAGAACATCTTTAACAGAGTCTTGATTCCACAATCCATTCCCAGTCTCTAAGAGCCCAGATTATGGCCACAACGTGCACCTCGCATGCTCAGGAAAGTTTCTGGATGAGAAACAACCAACTTTCTTTATGACTCTGCTTCCTAGAATATCATGTTTGATCACTGAGTCTCATGTGACCTGATCAGCATTTGCTTTAAATACAAGCATGACTTTATCATACAAGAGAAGGACTCAGACACTCTTGACACAGTTTCCAGTTCTATATCACACCCAAAAGGCTCATGTCAATGGCCAGAGAAAAAACTTAGAGGCATGTCTCCCACCAGATTGGGTTCCTAACTTTATTGTCTCTTCCTATAAATTTTTTTTTTTTTTGGAGAGATTTTCACTGTAGGGCGCGTGTGCTCGCCAGACAGACAGAGAGAGACATAGAGACAGAAAGCGAGAAATCACCCCCCAGGGGGGATGGTCACGCCGCAATCCCTTCTCCTCCATTCTCCTCTCGGGATCTTGGGCATGCACGCACACGCGCCCGGCGTGAGTTTTTTAAGCCACCGGGTCCGGGACACGAACCGCGGTCGACTACGTGGGAGTCCAGCGACATAGCCATTACGCTAACTGCTGGTTCCCTCTTCCTATAAACTATTGATTCAGACATTTGCCCACTAATTTAAAATGATCCATACCATATTTCCTTATATAGTCTGCTAAATGCTCCCCACTTCTGTCTGTCTGCCTGACTTTATTTCCAACTCAGTGGTATAAAGAAGGCCTTCCCAACTCACTATACATTCCCTGCCTAAGATTTATAGGCAAAACATTCTTTGAACTTGTTTTCAATTGTGTGTATTAAATTTGCACTTCTAATGTAAAGAAACAGGGGCTATTCCAGGTCAGGTTTTCTCCACAATTTCCAGAAGAAGACAAGGTTTAAATGCCAGCCCAGAGTGATGATCAAGCAGGTATAACTTGGACAAGTGTGAGATAATAGCTGTAAGAAGTCTGCCAGTATAAGCAAGTTTTCTACATGAGGGATGCTCTGGTTGCCAATTAGACAGCTAGGCATTAGACCACTAGCCAGGTAAAAGGAGAATCCCATGAAAGGCATACAGTAAACACCCACATCCAGCTTCCTTTCATTTCTAGGGCTGGGCTACTAACTGCTCCAGGACTGGAACAACGATTTAGTTGGCAGTTTTAGATACTTACATAATCCTCCTTTCTTTCTCCAGATATTAGACCTGCATCATGGGCTGTAGGTTCTCATTGATACTATTACATTTTACAGGCATTTTCTCTAATACATTTCTTATATTTCTAATTATATCTTGGCATCTTCTTCCTGAAGTACTTGAATTGAAATGAAATCCATAACTTGATCTAAAAGGCACTCAATAATTTAAATATTTCTTCCATTTAACTGGTCTTGCCAAATGTAATTTCTCTTCTGAGTTCTAGATATAGTGTTATTTTTATTTTTTATTATGTCATGTACAGAGCTCTTTATGATTTTTGCACATTTCCATTCTGTTTGGGATTCTTTTCTTCCTTCCTTTCTCACTTTTATTTTGTTACTGGATTATATAATTTGATTCAATGTAAAATAAAAATATAAGGCCTTGTGCAAAAAATATTGGGAATTTTGATACAACTGTTGCAAAGCATTAAATCAAGTATGGACCTTGCTAATCTCAGAGTTCAGTGTAACTGCACAGATTGCTTAGTCACGAAGTTGACTTTGCCTACTCTTCTGTGTGACTGAACTAGGGTAAATTTTCAACAGGACAGTTTGGGCTGATCCTCTGTAGTCTGCAGGAATGAGTTCATGATTCTTTTCTTGCTCTAGGAAAATCGTGGTTCATAGAATTTTGCCACTATGAATGTTCTAAATTCTTTCTCTGACATTTTGGTAACATCTTTTTTTTTTTTTTTTAAGAGATGTGTTCTTTTGACGGAGACATATTTCTTACTTTATTCAGGCCTGAGTCTCTTCTATTTCTAGCCATTTGGAGATGTATTCACTTTGGATACCTTTTGGGAGAATGTTTCCTTGACTAGGAGCAAGTGTGTTTCCCTTTTGCTGTGGACTGATGTGTGCCGAAGTCTCTCTTTGGTTGTGTTTAGCAATGTGGTCTCTGGAGGAGTATTCCATGCAGGTGTTTGAAGAGCAGTATCCCCTTTTTCACAGGTGGTTCAGTAAAAGAAAAGATCTCAGGGAAACTTAAAATACTAGGATATTTTAGAACTGTGATTCTAGACCTATCTATTCCCTCTGGGAGGGTGGAGGATGAGGAGAAGAGGACAATAGAAGAGGGAAGAAAGTATGAAAGAGGATAAAGTAAATGCTATGGGGCAGTAGATGGAAATAGGGCACTGCTGGTGAATGAGCAGTGGAGGAGTAGGGGCAAGGAGGAGTAGGAAAGTAACAAAAGAAAGAAAAAGAAGAAGAAGAAGGAGAAGAAGAAGAAAAAGAAGAAGAAGAATAGGAGGAGGAGGAAGGGGAGGAAGAAGAAAACTGCCTACCTTGCTGAAGGAGTGGGCTATGGGGTGGGGGAAGCTAGCTGGAGCTGGGGCTGGGGCCAGTGGTGGCCCTGCCTCAGAGTCCCTTGCTGGCCGTGGGGTAGTAGATGGAACTAGGATGCTGCTGGCAAGTGAGCAGAGGAGTTGGAATAGAAAAGAGACAATGAACTACAGGAGATTAGGAAGTCCTTTCACAATATGAAAGAAGAAATGGACACTTTAAGAATCAGATGGAACTATTGGAGATGAAGTCTGTAATACAAGAAATCAAAAACTCTCCTGAAAGTATTAAAAGTCGATTAGACCATGCTGAAGATTGAATCTTTGATGTAGAAGATAAAACCTCTGACCTAGAAAAAACACCAGAAAGACAGAGAAAATAACAATGACAACAAAAACATGAGGATAATATATGAGAAATACTAGATACCATTAGCCACCCAAACATCTGAATAATTGGTATCTCAGAAGGTGGAGAAACCAATAAGGGCATGGAAAAATCTATTCCATGATATCATGGAAGAAAATTTTCAAGTCTAGAGAGGCACTCAAACATCCAGACCCAAGAAATACAAAGGACCCCAAATAGAATCAACCCCAGAAGATCTTCCCCAAGGCACATTTCAGCCAGACTGTCAAAGACCACAGATAAAGACAAGATACTAAAACCAGCAAGAGAGAAAAGACAAGTGACTTACAAAGGTCATCCAATCAGCCTAACAATGGACCTCTCAATGGAAACGAGGCAAGCAAGGAAAGAACGGGAAGACTTATTGAAACTGTTAAGAGAGAAACAATTTCAACCAAGATTATTATATCCTGCAAGTTTATCCTTCATGTGGGAAAAAAAATAAAATAAAATCTTCTCAGACAAACAAAACCTGAAAGAATTTGCCAACATCAGACCAGCACTTTAAGAAACACTGAAGAGAGTACTGTTGAAGGAAGACTAAAGAATGAACAGCCAGAAATAAAGGAATAATAGGCAACCAAGACAATGGCCAACTTAAACGTTGGGACAAATCCGGTAACATTGATATAACACTGAATGTTAATGGATTAAATTAATTAAGAGACACAGACTGGCTGGATGGATTATAAAAAGAAACCCAAAGATATGAGCAGAAATAAATGAAATAGAAAATAAACGAACTACACAGAAAATAAGTGAAAGTAAAAGCTAGTTCTTTGAAAAGATAAACAAAATTAATACACCACTAGTGAGACTTCTTAAGAGAGAGGAACCGGCAGTTAGTGCAATGACTATGTCGCTGGACTCCCATGCAGTCGACTGCGGTTTGCGTCCCAGATCTGGTGATTTAAAACTCATGCCAGGCACCTGGGCGTGTGTGCCCAAGATCCCGAGAGGAGAATGGAGGAGAAGGGATTGCAGTGTGGCCATCCCCCCTGGGAGGTGATTTCTCGCTTTCTGTATCTCTGTCTGCCTCTGTCTGATGAGTGCATGTGCCCTATAGCAAAAACCTCTCCAAAAAAAAAAAAAAAAAAGTAAAGCGATGAGGAAAGGAACCAGGTAAATCAAATATGCAATGAAGCAAGCAATACAACAACAGACATAGTAGAAATACAAAACATCATTAGAGGATACTATGTACAATTATATGCCAAGAAACAAGACAATCTGGATGAGATGAACAAATTCCTGGACACATATAATCTACCAAGATTGAGCCAAGAGGATATAGAAAGTCTAAATAGGCCCATAACAAGCCAGAAAATTGAATCAGTCATAAATAACCTCCAAAGAAAGTAAAGCACTGGCCCTGATGGCTTCACCTCTGAAGTCTACAAAATTTTCAAAGAAGAGTTACCCCCCATTCTGCTCAAGTTATTTCTAAAGATCCAAAAGGGTGAATCTCTCCCTAATTCATTCTATGAA
This sequence comes from Tupaia belangeri chinensis, assembly GCF_000334495.1. Taxonomy (NCBI): domain Eukaryota; kingdom Metazoa; phylum Chordata; class Mammalia; order Scandentia; family Tupaiidae; genus Tupaia; species Tupaia belangeri. Next base: position 448,910 of record NW_006207163.1, read on the forward strand.
GCTTCTATCACCCTTATCCTTAAAACAGTTAAGGACAGGACAAGGAAGGAAAATTATAGACCAATATCTCTGATGAATATAGATGCAATGATTCTCAACAAGATACTAGCAAATCATATGCAGCAACTTATGAAAAAGATTATATATCATGATCAGATAGGCTTTATTCCAGGACTGCAAGGTTGGTTCGACATATGCAAAACCATAAATGTAATACACCATATTAACAGGAAAAAAGATAAAAACCATATGGTCATATCAATTGATGCAGAAATACATTTGATAAGATACAACATCCCTTCATGATCAAGACTCTCAGCAAAATCGGCATAGAAGAGTCATTTCTCAACACAATAAAAGCTATCTATGAAAAACCCATAGCAAACATCATCCTGAATGGAGAAAAGCTGAAAGCTTTTCCACTAAAAACAGGTACAAAATAAGGATGTCCACTTTCTTCACTCCTTTTCAATATAGTACTGGAAGTCCTCACCAACAAATCAGAAAAGAGGAAAAAATAAAATTCACTCATATAAGAAAGGAAGAGGTGAAACTCTGTTTGCAGATGACATGATAGTATGCATAGAAGACCCAATGGTTTCCATGAAAAAAATTCTGAAAGTAATGCAAGAATACAGTAAAGTTGCAGGATACAAAATCAACATGCAGAAATCTATAGCATTTCTTTATACAAACAACAGGCAGACTGAAATAGAACTGAAAAAGTTATTCCACTTACCATAACCACAAAAAGTATAAGATACTTAGTAACAAACCTAACCAAAGAAGTTAAAGACCTCCACAAGGAAAACCTCAAGAAGCTAAAAAGAAATTGAAAATGACACAAAAAAAGTGGAAGGATATCCCATGTTCCTGGATTGGAGGAATTAAAAAAATCAAAATGGCAATTTTACCTAAATTAATCTACATATTTAATGCAATGCCAATCAAAGTACCAGACACATTCTTAACAGATATATAAAAGACAATCATAAAATTTGCCTGGAATCCTAAAGGACCCCATATTGCCAAAGAAATTCTGCAAAAGAAGAGTGGAGTGGGTGGCATCTCACCCCCGACCAAAAAAATATACTACAAATCTGTAGTAATATGGCAATAAAAACAGCATGGTACTGGCACGAAACCAGACATGTGGGCCAGTGGAGCAGAATAGAGTCCCCAGAAATAAATTCCCAAACATACAGTCAACTGACTTTTGACAAGGGGTACCAGTCAATCCAGTGGGAAAAGGAAAACCTCTTCAGCACATGGTGCTGGAAAAACTGGATATCCACCTGAAGAAAGGTGAATCTGAACCCTTATCTCTCACCTTTGACAAAAATCAAGCCAAGGTGGATCAAAGATCTAAATCTAAGACCTCAAACTATAAAACTGCTCCTGGAAAACAC
>NW_006207163.1:450453-479451 GCF_000334495.1 Tupaia belangeri chinensis
CCCCCCAGGGGGGATGGCCATGCTGCAGTCCCTTCTCCTCCATTCTCCTTTTGGGATCTTGGGCACGCACGCACACGCGCCCGGCATGAATTTAAGCCACTGGGTCTGGGACTTGAACCACGGTCGGCTACATGGGAGTCCAGTGACATAGCCATTACATTAACTGCCGGTCCAAGGAAAGACTTCTTAAATAAGACCCCCAAAGCACAGTCGATAATCCCCAAAATAGACAAGTAGGATTACATCAGACTAAGAGTTTCTGTATGGCAAAGACACAGTAATTAGTGTGAATCAACAACCCTCAGAATGGGAAAATATTTTTGTAAACTATGCATCAGATAAGGGACTGATAATCAGAATACACAAGGAGCTCAAGAAGCTGTTCTGAATAAAAATGATCAACCCTATTTAAAGATGGGAGAATGAGTTGAAAAAAAAACACTCTCTAAAGATGACATATGAGTAGCCAAAAGGCATATGAAAAAATACTCAACATCGCTCATTGTAAGGGAAATGCAGATTTAAACGAAGAGATACCACCTAACCCTAGTCAGAATGACTAAGACTGAAAAAAAAAAATGGTAAGTGATGGTGGCAGCATGGTGAAAGGGAACTCTCTTACACTGCTGGTGAGAATGTAAATTGGTCCAGCCACTGTGGAAAACAATTTGGGGATTCTTCAAAAATCTACAAATAGAAGTACCATATGATCCAACAATCCCACTCTTTGTTATCTTCTGAAAGGACAGAAGAATTCTCCCACTCTTTGGTATCTACCCAAAGGAGAGAAGAATTCTTAATCGGAAAAATGCTTGCACATTGATGTTTATTGCAGCAGTATTCACAATTGCTAATACATGGAATCAACCCAAATGCCCACAAACAGATGAATAAATTGAAAAACTGTGGCACATATACTCTATGGAATACTACTCAATCATAAAAAACAACAAGACCCTGGCTTTTGACAGAAAGTGGTTGAATATGGAAGATTACTGCTGAGTGAAAGAAGCCAGGCTATGAAGGAGAGACATTGTATGTCCCACTTAATATATACCAAGTATCCACACTATATGACTGAAACTGAACGACTAAAGAATATAGAAATTCAGTAAATGGTTATGAATACCAGATATAGTGTGAGAAGAGCGTGAATGAAGGAATAGAGTCTGAGGAAGGGCATTAAGGAGAAAAATGGAGAGGCAAAGCATTAATGGGCCAAAGAAATGTGGTATTATCTATTAAAGATAATTTTATAGCATTATCAACTGGACTAGGGAGAAATGTATGTGTTGGAATATTCACTTTGTAAGCTAAATAACGTGACTGAATGTATAAAAGAACATGAAATAAAAATTTTAAAGAATTAAAAGAAAAGAAAATCATGGTTCATACTTGGTCTTAATGAATTCTTAAATATATCAAAGTACTCAAATGCAAGGAAAACTAATTTTATGTTTTTAACCAAACTTGTTCCTTATTATGAAAAGATTACATTTAAAAAATTATGTAATATTTTATTTTTTAAAAAAAGTAACCCTAATACTTACAGTCTTTCCTCATCAGGTATGGTCTAGTAGCCTCCCTATTTACCATTTGTGACCCTTTTATGTGAATTAGTTCTAAAAATTTAGTGTGGTCTTTATATTCACAATGTGTCCTTTCATTCCAAAAAGATGATCTGCACTGATTTACAATAGTAATCTTAATTGTTTTGCAATGTGCTTTTTATTAATGTCTGCTGAAATTCATTGAGGGTGAAAACCTTTGGTTTGGCATTCTGTCAATCTCAAAAGCTCTTATTGTTAATAAAATGCTAAGTAATTAGTGGTATTGTTTGAATGATTCTACTTTCTTTGTGTCTAGTGACAAGACAGAAAATAAAATTGCACTTAGATATTTGTTTTCAGATGTATTTTAAGATTTTACATTCTCCAACTTCAGTTTCCAGAAAACTATTAAATAATTTAGTAATCTTTTCTTTGGTTGACATACATTTCTATAATTAGGCATTAAAAAAAACACTGAAATTATAAAAATAATATGGTTTGATTGTGATAATATGGGATATTACAAATAAGATATATTAATCACAATCATATCCTATACGTTTTGCCACAGTTAAGTGTTCCTATGCATTGCTTTCTGTACCTATAAGCATATAGTCTTGTGCAGAGCTATATTCCCTCATCTTTGAAATACAGAAAATATTGGATGAGATTGGTTCAAATCTCTTCTTTTACTCTCTAAAATTTCAAAGAAGACATTTGGAAATCATGATTTATATATAAAAACAAAACCTTTTAGGCAGAGAAGTCTATAAGTGATCCAAGATGGTACAATTCATAAGCAACAAAGATCTAAAAATAAATCTACTATACATTTTTATCTGTCATGAAAAATGATGCTTTTGTATAATAATTTCAATTTTTTTTAATATTTAGGCTAATTCCAATACTATAGATACTTAAAATGGTGAAAAGTTTAGAAATGTAATACCCTTGGATTTATATAATTAAAGAACATCATCCATGTATTACCATATTCAATTGGAAAGGGGATTTGTTAGTTATTGAGATATTATCGCTCAGAACTAAAGCCTCTATTTATGCTCTATCGTATAATACTGGAGAAGAGTTTCTGCAAACTGCTCTTTTTCTTTCCCAGCTGGTTTCTTTTTACCACTTTCCATCAATAGGGATTCTAGCTAGAAGGAAACTAGAACAATGGTAATGACTTTTCTCCTTGGCAGCAAAGATTGGTTTCCTTCTTGTTCCCTCACTCTGATATTCAAACCCAGCCTACTGCATCCCCCCTTCAGAGATAGCAGCATCAGCCAGGCAGTGTGCCTCCTCAGAGTTCTGTATACCAGCTCTATGGATCTTTTCTTTCCAGGCTTCTAGGCTCTAACAGTTTCATTGTTTCCCCTGTGCACCCCAACCCCTGTAGGTCGTAATTGTTATCCGAAGTTCTCTATTTTTGTCACATCAATGATTTTATTTTTAAAGTTCTTCCAAACTTGTTTGACTCCTTATATTAAATAATTTTGAATAAGATAACCCTATGGTTTATATTCAGTTGACTAGTCTTTGAGCAATGGTTGGGTTAGAGGAGGACATGTAGGTGAGAAAGAGGGAAAGGAGTATATTAATTAACTAATTCATAACATGATGGCCTTCTTTTTTTTTTTTTTTTTTTTGAAAGGTTTTTGCTATAGGGGGCATGCGCTTGCCAGACAGAGAGAGACAGAGAGACAGGAAGCGAGAAATCACCCCCCAGGGGGGATGGCCATGTTGCAATCCCTTCTCCTCCATTCTCCTCTCAGGATCTTGCGCACTCACGCACACGTGCCCGGCGTGAGTTTTTAGCCACTGGGTCCGGGATGTGAACCACGGTTGACTACATGGGAGTCCAGTGACATAGCCATTACTCTAACTGCTGGTCCCAACAAGATGGACTTTTGATGGTGAAACCCTTTTGACAGATTCAGGAATATGTATAAATACATCTATAATTTCTAGACTGATTTAAGTCCTGAGTTGTCAATTTTAGAGATTCAAAGAACAATTTTAGGCTCAAGTGAAGTGGTACAGGATGTAGGGAGTTGCATTGTGATGTTGGAGGCCATCTGGAAGGCCGTGGGTTTGAATTACTGACCTGAATGGTCTAGGCCTGTTGTCAGGTACATCAGTGATTCATTCAGGCTGTAAGGCTGGCAGAGAGAATTGTAGTTTTGTAGACCCTATCAAGGATGTCTTCTCTTCCTCACCACATCCCCAACCCTTGTGAAGGAAAAAAGAAAAAGAAAAAAACTCTTTAAAAGGAAAATTTTTAAATTCAAGAGAGAAATATCTCTCCTTTGGAAAAGGTAAACACTTAAAAAATTTGTTTATTATTAATATTATTTTTTGTCAGAAAGCACATGTGCTCACCAAGAGAGACAGAAAGGCACAGACAAAGGGAGAGGATAAAGCACCCCTCCATGGAGAATGGTCATGCCACAGTTGCTTCTCTTCTTCTTCCCACCTTTGCAAGATTTTGGGAGAGCACGCACTTTTTTTCAGCAAGTTTCTCAAACTGCTAAGTCTGGAACTTGTCATGTGAGGGTTCAGCTGCCTTAACCATCACACCATTGAGCTGGTCTTCATTAAAAAAAAGTGTTGTGTTGGGCCAACCTCATAATCTAATGACTACGGGATACAAATCCCACATATCTGACTACAGTTCAATTCCTGTTCCCAGCAGCCTGGAAAATATTCCAGTCACATGTATTCAAATCCAGGCAGAATGGAGAGAGGAAGGAGAAGAGATTGTGGTGTACCCATGCCCCACCAGAGGACACTTCCTATTTCTTCCTCTCTCTCTGTCTCACTTTCTCTCTTTGGTGAGTGAACATGCCCTCTGACAAAAAAAAAAAAAAAAGTGTTGATGGTATTCATGTATTTCTAAATTCTATGGTTTACTAAAATGAATGGGTTATTCTCAACAGAATAAGCTTTCATGACAACGTGTTTTGTTTCCTAATGAAATAAAAGTTCCAGTGTAAAGAGCTGAAATTGTATCCTACAAAGGGAATCTCTTCTTTTTGGGGTTCCTTGAAGTTACCATGTGGCATCATGAGTGATACATCTGCTGGCATACTTTAAACTGAAGCTAGTGAAATGAGACTACACAGAGACTCTCTAATTAAGAGTGAGAGCAGGGGTCAATCTTTGTCTATTTCCAAAGGAAGCATACTTAGCAAATCAATGGGCACTATAGTGTCCAAGGTTGGTGATGTATTTGGCACTATTGGTATCCAGTGGTTGATGTATTGGTGTTTTCAGAGCCAGTTCCATGGTATAACATGGGTATTTTTTCTTCTGATATTCTGTGAGCTATTATCTTTGTAATTAATTTCTTTTGGGGGCAGTAATTACATAAATTCATTTTTGGTCCTTGCAACTAAGAGATACGAATGCTATATTCAGTTTGGACTGCAACCAAAATGACAGATTGAAAAATAATTTTATAATTAAAACCAATGCATGCATATATTAATAATGGTGCATATGTAGTACATTTGACCTTTGAACAATGTAGAAGTTAGGGGAACAAAGCCATGTGCAGTCAAAAATTCACAAATAATTTTTGGCTCCCCCAAAACAAATCTATTAATAGTCTGCTCTTGACTAAACCTTACCAATATAATAAAAAAATGAAAAACTTATATTTTAGGTACTATATGTGTTACATTCTGTAGTTTTTTTTTTTTTTTTTTGAGAGGTTTTCGCTATAGGGCATGTGCACTCGCCAGACAGACAGAGAGAGACATAGAGACAGAATGCGAGAAATCACCCCTCAGGGGGGATGGTCACGCCGCAATCCCTTCTCCTCCATTTTCCTCTAGGGATCTTGGGCACGCACGCACACACGCCCAGCGTGAATTCTAAGCCACCGGGTCTGGGACGCGAACTGCAGTCAACTACGTGAGAATCCAGTGACATAGCCATTACGCTAACTGCTGGTTCCCATTTTTCTTTCTTTTTTTAAGAGAGTTTTTTCCTGTAGGGCACATGTGCTCATCAGAGAGACAGAAAGAAATAGAGACAGAAATGAGAAATCACCCCCCCTCCAGGGGGGATGGTTATGCTTCAGTCCCTTCCCTCCATTCTCCTCTTTGGACTTTGGGCACGCGTGAGTTTCAAGCCACAAAGTTTGGGACGTGAACTGTGGTTGGTCATCTGGGAGTCTAGTGATGTAGCCATTATGCTGTCTACTGGTCCCCCTATTCTGTAGTCTTACAATAACAAAAGCTAGAGAAAAGATTGTATTAAAGTCCTAAGAGAAAAATGCATGCACAGTAATATACTATAGTTTCCAGTGTATTTATTTAAAAATAGCTGTGTGTTTGGGCCAGCTGGTGGCATGGTGGTTAATGCACTGGACTCCCACATGACCAACTGTGGTTCTTAGACCTGGCAGCTTGAAAATCACACTGAATGAGTATGTGTGCATACCCAAAATTTCAAGGGGAGAATAGAGGAGGATGGATTGTGGTGTGGCCATTTCCTCTCACTTTCCCTCTCACTATCTCTTTCTGGCAAACACATGTACCCTATGGCAAAAACATCAAAAAAAAAAAAAAAGAGAGAGAGAAAGAAAAGAAACCTGTGTATAAACAGACCTATGTAGTTCAAGCTTGTGTTTTTCAAGGGTCTACTTTAATAGTTAGTGTGTGTGTATATATATATATACACACACACACACACACACACACATATATATACACACATATATATCATACAGTGTGTGTGTATATATATGCACACACATATGTGTGTATATCTATGTATATATATATACACACATGATAATATTTATTCATACAATATATACAGAATGTACACATATCCACACATGTATACATTTAACATGTGTGTACATATATATGCATACATATACTTGCATACACACAAAATTTATGAGTCAACTAGGGTCAAGTACTAATATTTCATATAGTTAATGGTTGCTATTTTTCAAAAAGAATTCGTATACTTTAAAAAAGTATTTAAGTTCTATTCTGAATTTACTTTCTTTTCATATTTTTCCTCGTTTAGGTTGAGGGCAGTATGGGGCTAAGGAACACTAACTAATTCAAACAGGTAATTTATAATTTAAGGGAAGTGTGTTTTTCTTAAATCTATAACAAATATAACATTTACATTTTCTTTTTTAAAATTGGACAATTTCTTTCTGTTTTCTCTGATATAGCAAGGGCATCATGTGTTGGAAGTCTGAGACTCCCAGCTGGAAATATACTTTGGTAGAATAAAAGCAGACATAGGAATTGGGCACTCTGCCAAAGTAAAAACAGCAGTGAGAATGCAAAATATATTTTGTAACATAAGTTTAACAACGCCAAAAGAATTTTGGTTGTCATCAGGATTTTGGAGCCAAAGGAGTAGCTTTATGAGTGAGCCTGTATAATACTAAGCAAGATTATGGTAATCTTCAGCTATTTATTAATACCAGGAATAGAGTGATAGGTTTACCATAAAACCAATACTTCTAATATCAGATAGAGATGAAAGTCTCACTGGCCAAGCCATGGCAGTACAGGCAGTAGAGGTTGCTGGTTGATATTGGAGACCACATGGCAAGACACCAAGTTGGTGCTCTGAATCTGTTTAATATGCCAGACTCACATCTGATCTTGCTTGACTGTGGTGTGGGTGGAAGGATCATGGCATTAAGACCCTATTCATTGTGGCCCTTTTCTCTTTTTCTTTACCTTTCTCTCTAATGAAGGAAATAAATAAGTCCCACTACCAGCAGGGTCCACGTTTATGAAACTAGGAAAAATATAGACTCAAATATCATCATTATTCCCCACTCCTACCATCATACTTTGTTCTAGAATGCTGATTAAATTTTGCACTGAAGAAAAAATTTGCTCTTATATCACATCATTTCTTCAGTCATGCTTAATCACCTTGATTATACTTTTAATTCTTTGATATCTTTCATTGTTCATATTCATCACTTCCCTCTTGTACTTAAATCATTTACTATGAGGTTTCAATTCCAGTGTTTGCTGCTGTCATTGAACTCACACTGATATCTTGCATTTTCTTGCTGCCCTTACTTTGCCCTTCTTTTCTGTTTATGGTAAAAATTCTTAACTACAATATTCAGCTCTTTGCTCCTACATGTAAGTGTTGTGTTCTCCCAGATTGATGCCACTAATTTTCCTGGTAATTGGTGTTTCAGTTTCTGCTTTCAAAAAGCATTTTTGGGGGGACCAGCAGTTGGCATAATGGCTATTGTGCTGGACTCCCATGTAGTTGACCATTGTTCAAGTCTCAGACCCAGTGGCTTAAACTCACACTGGGCACGTGTGTGTGCTTGCCCGAGATCCCGAGAGGAGAATGGAGGAGAAGGGATTGTGGCATGGCCATGCCCCCTGGGGGCTGATTTCTCACTTTCTGTCTCTCTGTTTCTCTCTGTCTTTCTGGCAAACACATGTGCCCTATAGTAAAATGAAAACAAAAACAAAAACAAAAAACAAAAAAACCTTTCCAAAAATTTTTTTGTATGATTCAATTTAGTTTATTTTAATTTACATTTAATCACATATATTTTTACAGTGTACATTTCTTTTTCCAGCACGAATACCATGCATATCAGTCAAGACAAAGATATTACTATATACATTATCATCAGAAAATAGCTTCTCATTTTTTGTCAATTAAACGTACTTTTCCTTTTCTTCTTCTTCTCCTTTTCAGTGAGCGCTTTTTTTTTACCAGCAACTGTTTTAAACTTTTTCCCTCTAGTCTGCTAACAACTCACATTCCCCTCATCCTCAGCAGATTTCAACTACATAGTGAAATGAGTGTCCTCAGTTAACCTTTCCTCAGTTACAGCTCATCTGTCTTTCCTAACATCTTGTTGCTATTAATAGATTTCTTTTCTTCTGTCCAAGACCAACAGATCCACCTGTGTCCTGGATGCCATATTCTTTTCCTAATTCTATTACAAATACATTTAATTTTTATGGATGAGCTACATTTTCTATTTTCTTTCAGTCTTCGTTTAAACAGTCCCAAGAGTCTTCATCATAAAACACTCTCCACCTGACATCACTTTCTATATAGGGCTCTATCTCTCTCTTTCTTTTTATGGTTAACCCTATAAATGTGTTTTTCACCTTTTTACCTCACACTTATTGCTATACTTCCTGAAATTTCTGTTTTTCTTCTATTCACTCCCACAGCTTCTTTGCAGCTAAAAAGAAAAAAAAAAAATTGTACCTGTCACCCTTTCACTTTCTGTTTCTTTTGACATTGTTATCCACTCCTTTATTGAAATTCTGTCTTCTTTGATTTCTATTCCTCTTTTTTCTCAGTCCCTTTTGTGGGCCTATGGTATGTTCTCAATTCCTTAGGTGCTTATGTTCTCACAGCTAGTGCCTTCCAATCTCTTCCTTCTTTTTAACTACTCTCTTGAGAATTAAGATACTAATTCCAATGGCTCCAGTTACCAGCCCTATGAAGGATCTTCAAATAAATCACAGAAAATGCACATTGTGATAAACTATGAGCACTTTTAACATTTTTTGCACCAAAATATACATATATATGTATAATTATAAAATCATTTTTTCTCCTTTTTAGTTTTGCCAGAGGACACGTTTGCTTTATTTATTTATTTATTTATTTTGAGAGGATTTCTTTTTGCTATAGGGTGTGTGCGCTCGTCAGACAGACAGAGAGAGACAGAGAGACAGAAAGTGAGAAATCGCCCCCCAGGGAGGATGGCCACACTGCAATCCCTTCTCCTCCATTCTCCTCTTGGGATTTTGGACATGCGTGCACACACGCCTGGCGTGAGTTTTAAGCCACCGGGTCTGGGACATGAACTTTGGTGGACTACGTGGGAATACAGCGACATAGCCATTACGCTAACTGCTGGTCCCACGTTTGCTTTTTGAGAGAGAAAAAAAGAGAGGAAGAGACAGAGTGAGAAAGTACTCCCCAAGGAGATGGCCATGCCACAATTCCTTCTCCTCCATTCTCCGCTGAAGATTTGGGGCACACATGGTGTGGTTTTCAAGCCACTAAGTCCAGGACTTGAAATGTGTGAAATTCAGCTGCCGTTACCACCACCCATGAGCTGGCCCGATAAACTCATACTTTAATTTCATTTTCCACAAATTTTTTCCAAGTCCCCTCATATGTTGAAAAGAAAAAACGTTTCTACTGTAATTTTATCCATCCAAACTATTTTATTTACCCAATTGCTTATCATAGTTTCCAGTAATACTTGAAATGTAGTGTAACCCAAACATTCAAACTTCCTCTAGTTTGCTAATGTTAACTTATGTGGAACTTCTTTATAAATGTCTCTACTACAGCACAGCTACTTAAGCTAAAAACTGAGTCAACAGATCACCTCTTTCCTCTTGTTCAATGTCTATTCCATCCCTGAAGCAGTCAATCAGTAAGTTATTTTTTAAATGTCTCCAGAACATGATTACTCCTTTCCATTCCTACTGCCATACCTCTGTGTCCAGGCTCCTTGATCTCTTGCTTGCATTCTTGCACTGGCTTTTTCAGCTGGGCAACCAGAGTCCAGTTTGAAATCCTACAGTTTACTTTCTACCCTGCAGCCATGGTGCTATTGTTTGAATATTTTTGTCTTCTTCAATATTCATGTTGAGGTCTGGCTTCCAGGCCTAATAGTTAAGAAAGCTGAATCCCCCACAGCTGACTGAGTTTGAAATCTTGGCCCTGGCAGCTTGATAAACATGCTGTGCACATGTTCATACATGTCTAGCATTTTGACAGGATGGAGGAATAGGGGAGAAGGAAATGTGGTATGACCATTTTCTATTAGGAAGTGCTTTCTCCCTCTGTTTCTTGGGGGAACAAATACATCCTTTGTCAATTAAAAAAAATTGTATTGAAACTTAACCCCCATTGCAGAAGTTTTGAGATATATGACCTCTGAGGGTTGATTGAGTCATATATATTTTGCCTTCGCAAATGGAATTAAGTGCCCTTATAAGCAGGCTTGACCGGTGGAGTTTCTTCCTTTTGCCTTCCTGCTATGTGAAGACATATCATTTCTCCTCCAGAGAGGAGAATGAAGTGACACAATATGGTCTATTTTTAAAAGAGGTTCACTATGGTTAACAAGTGGAGAATAGATAGTAGGGGTGCAAGAGTGGAGACAGATCTGGTAAGATATAATAATAGATGATAGTTGACCTTTTAATGCTTGCTTTTTTTTCCCAGAAGCTTTCAGAGATTTCAGTACACAGAATACATGCACACCCTTACTGTGTTCCATACATTGCATAGCTCTTTGCATGCACCATATTCTTTCTCAACTTTGATTCTTTTTTTTTTTTTTTTGGAGAGATTTTTGCTATAGGGCACGTGCACTGACCAGAAAGACAGAGAGATAGAAAGTGACAAATCACCCCCCCAGGGGATGGCCCCACCACCACAGTCCCCTCTCCTCCATTCTCCTCTTGGAATCCTGGGCACGCACACACGTACACAGGCCCGGCGTGAGTTTAAGCCACCGGGTCTAGGACTCGAACTGCAGTCTGCTACATGGGAGTTCAGCAACATAACCATTACTCTAACTGCTGGTCTCCTCAACTTTGACTCTGCTTACACTCTGTCATCTGTCTTTTTCATGACTTGTTTCTAATATCAACTCATTCACTAGGTTACAGCCTATATGACATCCTTTTCCTTCAAAGCATATGTAGTATGTAATTTTTCTATGCTCTCCAATTTTTCTCCTATTATACCATGTATCTTGTTGCCTAGTTACTTTGCAATTTCCTCTACCAGATGAAGGTTCTTGTTCAGTGTGGTATTTCCTGTACATTATGGTGACAAAGTGATATTTGAGGGTGATTAGACAGTGCCATTCGTGAAGATAACTGAGTAAATTTAAAAAATCAGGTAGAGAGACAGCAACTGCAAAGAGTTTGAGGTTAATAGAAATTTAGTATGTTGCAGTAGTAACAAAAGCCAGTATGGTCAATGAGACCAGGGGGAGGAAGGTGAAATGAGATGCATACTGGCTTAGAAAATAATATTTTAATAATGTTTTATCTCTGTGTATAATTTTTTTTTGCATTTGTATAAGTCACTTTAGATTACAAAATGAATTTTCACTTACAATATTATCATTTTCTCCTAGTCGCTATTCTAGGAGCAATCCTACACAATTTTTTTCCTGCCTCTCTACTTGACGCCTTCCCAAATCCAGACTTACTCTCAACCACTGAGACCTTGTTTCTAGCTTTCTTTCCTTAGCAAATAAATGCTTTCAAAATACCTGTTTCTTTAAGTATAGTTTGTATGTTAATTTTTCTCAGAGGACAGTGTTTTGTCAGTCACATGGGCTTTGGAGAAGGTCACAGAGCAGCACTCATGGGTCTAAATGAGGATGCGAGTGTTTGGTCGTTCTCAGATTCAAGTGGTGGGTCCCTTGCTTTGAGATTCAAGTAATGGGTCCCTTGCTTTGAATGGCACATCTCACAGGGTAATGTAGCTTCCACATGTAGCTTGGGGAGCACAAAGGCATCAGACACTTGTTTCAATCACTATGTGATAATAGAACAAAATGCTTTATAAGTTTTAGTAAGCTCAGAACAATTCCGGGAACTTTTTCAAAATACAAATCCCTGTTTCTGCTCATCAGGTAGGAACAAAACCAGGGACTTGTTATCCAGGTCCAGGGCATGAATCACATTTTGAATTTCACTAACTTCATGTACAATTATACAGTTCTAAAGATACTTGGTGGGGGAGGGCAGATTTTTGTTTTATTAATAAGACATGTATTTGGAGATAAATAAGTATGTTAATATATAGCCAGACATATATGTGTTTATATGTAAATATAAATAAACTACCATTTTTGTAGGATGAACATAAATAAATAAATAAAGACAGTTAATTCAAAAATGTGCCAAGTGGCTGCTGCCTCTACTATGTTTGAAATGATGAATGTAACTGCCCCGTCCTTGGGCATGCATTGGGTGCCTTTCATGCAGCAAGTAGTCTACATATGGCTGAGACCTTTTTGTCACAACCACTTCTTCTTCACTTTGTCATCTTGTAAACAAGGACCCAAGAGATCTCAAAATATCTACTTTTATTTTTAGAATCATTATTATTTATTCATATCAACACTGAAATTTTACTTTGCTCTAAAAATAAACTTTTCTCGAAGTTCTCAGGAGAAAGCATTTCATCTTTCAGTTCAAAAGAAACAGGTCAGAATTCACCTTATTTCATGTTGCCATTTGCTTATCACTCTTCTGCCACCATAATTCACACACATTGTCTTTTAAGTATTCACTAAAAATACCAATATCTTTTTCTATCCATCCTCCTTCTTGTAAAGATGTATGTAGGGCTCAATGAAATTAATAACTATGACATTTAGGTTTCTTAGTCTTTTTACTCCATATATTTGAATTGTTTTTTCTTTGACTCTATATATCTATAGATGTTGCCACTTTTTATAAAATTTTGTTACAAAAATCTTATCTGCTGTCAAGAGCTGGATTGTATCTCTGAACATCTCATACTTAATCCCAGTCTTCTATTTTTAAACCTATTATATTCTTTCTTTTTCTACTTTGTGACATATGATTTTTCAATTCACCTTTAATCTCCTAATCTATCATGCTTTACTTGTCTCTTTACCTAATCTGGATGTAATGAGCAGTCATCAGAAATATGTGCTATAAGTTTTGTTTGGCCTAGATTTTATTTTCAATATGGGAAGCACTGCATACATTCAGTCAACAAAAACATAATGAACACTCACTCTCAGCTTCAAGTGATATAGCAATGAACCAAGGCCTCTGGTCTTCTGCTGCTTCAATTCTAGTATGCAAAAAGAGACAATGAGTAGATATCCATATGAAGTAAATGTACATACAGTGATAAGAGATTGTAAATGATAGTATGTAGAGGAACACAGCAGGTTAAGTTAATTGAGAGAAACCTACCCCTATTTAAAAATAGAGGGTGGAACAGTGAGGCTTTTCTGGTAAAGGGGCATTCGGGCAGAGAACGGAGGGATACTAAAGAATGAGTTATGCAGATATCTGGGGAAAATATTCTTCTAGACACAGGAACAGCAAATATGCAAGATCTCTAAGGAAGCAGTGGATTTCATTTTCATGAGAATGAACAGAAATGTATGTCGATGTGGTCAAAGAGACTGGGTGAAGAGGAAAATTATGAGAAACGAATGCAAAAAGGTAGCATGTCTTCTTTGATGTTCATTTTTTGTTTTCCATATTCAACTGACATCATCACGCAGGTCACTTTTTTTTTCTCCTTTTGGTTTGCTATAATTGATCGTTTATTGCATTTGCTAGTAAATGATGCTATTTTACTTCAATAATAGTCAATGACTGTTTTGTCTTTTTTCAGTCATCTCTCATGTTTTGCAAAATCGAATGTCTTTCCTACTTTAGTACGCCTTCTTCATACACATACATATAGCCTACAGATTCTACAGTGAAAATCTAAAACACAGAGTTCTTTTCAAAATGTTTATCTGTGTGCATCCATTTTTCATCTTTACCTCTACTCTAAATAAAGAAGAAAAAAAATAAACCACGATAACTGTTTTTATTGAAATTTAAAAAAAAATGCGTATTTGACGACTGCAGTAAGCTGTATAGCCCCAGCTAGGTGCTACTTTATAGTATGTTCATTCTACTCACTGAGGTTTATGCCTACGTCAGACTTCTGTTCATGTATATGTATATATCAACTGCGCTTGATATTGAAAATATTTAGACTAATTAAGTTCATTAGCAAATCAATTAAATGGGGGGGGTAGAAAGGCACAGAAAGCAACCATGGCTACCAGAGACAATGTGGGAGGAGGGTGGGACATGGCAGAGGGTAAAGGATAGGGAATCAAGGAGGCAAAAGAAAAAAAAAAAGCAAAATATGCAGGAAATAAGAAATAGAAAATTATTTGTTGATAACACATATGTTGATGTGCTTGATTGAGCCAATATGCAGTGTATTCTGGATGGGAAATCTCATTTTTTATGCTGTAATGATGTATAGTGAATTAATGTAAATAAATTAAATTAAAAAAAGAAAAAGAAAGGAAAGAAGAAAGAAAAGGAGAAAGGAAGGATGTAAACATTTATTTGATGCATTCTTAATATGGGCTCTAGTAGTACCATGTCTACCATATAAGGAAGTACGCACGTTTTAGGCCAGTACTTAATCTTCTTCTTCTGGGGACCAGCAGTTAGCATAATGGCTATGTCGCTGGATTTCCTTGTAGTAGACTGCAGTTCCAGTCCGGAACCTGATGGCTTAAACTCACACCGGGTGTGCGCATGCGTGCCCAACATCCCAAGAGGAGAATGGAGGAGAAGGGATTGCGATGTGGCCATCCCCGCAGGGTGATTTCTCGCTTTCTGTCTCTCTGTCTCTCTCTTTCTGGCGAGTGCATGCGTCCTATAGTAAAAACCTCTCCAAAAAAAACCAAAACAAAACAAACAAAAAAACTTATTTTCTACATACTTATCTCTTAGACTAGTGGTTAATACATGATCACATGTGGTCATAAAGCTTGTTTGATGGACAAAAGCAATCCCTTGTATTTTTAAATATCTTTTTGTTAGAAAATATTTTCATATTAATTGGCTCCATTTTTTTGTATATGAATAAAGAATTATTTTTATATCACAAAGATATCAGTATTTAGATAAATTTATTAAAGATTTGATATACAATATGACTTAAATTACTAGATCATTTTTCTGAAATCTATAAGGCCTGGAGATACTCTTAAAGGTAAAATGTTGGATTCAAAGAGTTGATAGCAGATACAGTGACTTATACAGAACTATCTTGTTAAAGAAGAGGCTTTCTCTGAATGACAGCAATTTTTTTAAAAAAGGAGATAGATTTGTTGTGTTTCTAAAACCTGAAGTCCCAAAATTTATGCAGTTCCAAATTCTGAGTTATAGAGCCAATCATGTTTATTTAATAGTCTTCTAAAATTTAGAGATATCATTTTGATTGCTTTTCCACCAAAGTATTTTACTTCAATTCTTTCATTACTTACTATATTGATCTGATAAAGTAAGAGCTCTTTTTGCTTCTTTCATTGCTTACAGAACACATTGCTGTTCATATTTCTCAGGAACTCATAGTCAGAATAAAGACTTACTCAAAAGTAATAAAAATATTGTTCTAACAAAAAGTGCATTCAAAATATCCCCGAGCTACAAACTGATTGCACAGTCATTTCAAACAATGTGTGAGAGAACATATTTCCAGCACAAGATATATACAAGTTGTTCCTTGGAATTGTGATAAATTTGATTTACAATATGACACTTTATTAGAACACTCAAATTGGAATATTTTTTGATAAATTCCCTGAAAGGCCAGAGTTTTAATTAGCTCATACACATAATTTATGTTATTAATGATAATAGTTTTTATAGTATTAGTAATAATAAATAAAACATTGTTTCCAATCATTATTATCTATAAGAAATAAAAAATCCAGTCTAGTGATAATATTTTTTAAGTGCTCTGACAAACATTTAAAATCGTCCTTTTCTGATATTTACCATTGATTAAATGTTACCATTGATTAAAAATAAATTAAATATATTAAAAAATAAATTAAAAATAATTTGATGGTAAAACTATTCTGTATGTTACTGTGAAACTGAATAGATGACATTGGCATTTGGCCAAATCCAGAGAAATTTACAGCACAAACAGTAAACCTTAATGTATGCAAATATGAAAAATCACAGACTGGGGAAGCCTAAGAAAGAATGTAGAGTTTGATACATATACTCTAACTGTATTATAGCGATAGATGTGTGAAACGATCTCTCTGCAGGGAGAAGAAAACATGCTGACCTGTATAAATTTGAAAGTGACTAACAGCAAAACCCACTGTCCGTAGGAACCATACCCTAGTTCATGTGATTCTTTTGGAAGAGGGTATAGATTGACAATTATGATGCGAATGAACATGTATATTTGAAATGAAAAATTACATAAATAAATGTTAAGTTCATTCATATTGCTAGAGTAGGAAACTATAGATAGCCGAAAGAAGGAGCCTAAAGTGGTCAATGTGGTAATGATTTGGAGTTGGAGACATAAATAAGAACATATTTCATTTTATGTAGACAGTCATACATAGAAATGTCTATTTATTTGTGTATATGTATGAGATGATCTACAAGCATGGCATACCAGTATCAATAGGTTCACCTAACGTCCAGATCTCGGTCACTAAGAGCATTCTCCAGTAAGTCTATTAGGGTTCCATGTAGTGGCTAACTGACCATTTTAGGAGAATTAGCTATTTTTTTCTTTTTTTTTAAGAAATGGAACAGGAAATATACCATATGAGCATAAAGAATCTTCCCTGTAATACCAGAAAGTAAAGAAGTGCTCAAAAACCCAACCAATCAAACAAAACACTCATTGATGGGAATATGTTAAAAGAGCACTGGAAAAAAAAAAAAAAGAGCACTGGAGCCAACTGAAACAAAACCCAATGCCCCTATATGGAGCAGTTCTAGTGACAGAATAAGCAAATAGTATCGACCATAGCTCACAGTATAAAATAAATATCTCTGAGCCCACACTGACTTACGTCAAAATAAATTTATATATATATAAAATGAGAGACAACTCTTTCTTTCAGAAAAATTTCAAATAAATTTTGAGATATCTCACTCTGAAAAGTAGGGAGTATTAATGCCTAAGTTCTAATTTCAGACTTTGCAACAATATCTTCTTTCCAAGAACTCGAACGTGGAAAGGAGGGAGGGAGGGAGAGGAACTTATCAATGGAAAAAAAAAAAGACAAATCACACTTTAACTAGCACATCAAAGTCAATATCAAAAGTTATAAAGCCAAGCTGTGGTGGTACACATTGCTGAAGTGCAGCTGCTCCAAAGGTGGAAGCCATATGACAGGCCGAGGTTTGATGTGGGGCACACCTAAAAGGCTGGGCACAGCGTTGTTCATCTGCAATCTGAGCAACATGTGGGGCTGAGGCAGGAGGATCATAACAGAGTGAAACTGTCTTAAAGAAAAAAGTTATAACTAACACTGACAGTATGTACCTTTAATATAGTACCCAGAGCCTATAAAATCTATACTTATAGTCTAATCATGAAAAAAATTAATAGAGAAGTTTTTCTCTATAATGTATCTGCCTAATATTCTTCTAAATCAGATCAAGGTCATCAAACACAAGGCAAGTCTAAAAAAGTGTAAGAACCAAAATGTTCCTAAGGAAACACTATAACTACATGCATCACGGTAGTTTGGGTGGGCTCCTGCAACAATAACAAAAAGAAATTAAGTAAAAAAATTAAGAAAATCTGAATACAGTATATATTTTAGTTAATAGCATGGTATTGATATTTGTTCTTTTTTTTTTTTTTGGAGAGATTTTCACTATAGGGCGTGTGCGCTCACCAGACAGACAGAGGACAGAGAGAGACATAGAGACAGAAAGCGAGAAATCACCCCCCAGGGGGGATGGTCACGCTGCAATCCCTTCTCCTCCATTCTCCTCTCGGGATCTTGGGCACGCATGCACACGCGCCCGGCGTGTTTTAAGCCACCGGGTCTGGGACGCAAACCACGGTCGACTACGTGAGAGTCCAGCGACATAGCCATTACACTAACTGCTGGTTCCCAATATTGGTTCATTAGGGGCCAGCAGGTGACATGTGGTTAAAGTGCTGAGCTCCCAAATGGCTGACTGCTATTCAAGTCCTGAATCTAGCAGATTACTTTCTTATTCTCTCTCTCTCTGTTCTCTCTCTCTCATGAGCGAACATGTCCTGTAGTAAGTTAAAAAATAATAATAATGGGAACAGCAGTTGGCGTAATGGCTATGTCACTGGACTCCCATGTAGTCGATCACGGTTCAAGTCCCAGACCTGGAGGCTTAAACTCACACCGGGCACATGTGCGTGCGTGCATGCCCAAGATCCAGAGAGGAGAATGGAGGAGAAGGGACTGCTGCCTGGCCATCCTCCCTTGGGGGGTGATTTCTCGCTTTCTGTAGAGACTGAGTCATAGTGTAAATGCTCATCTGTCTCTGTCTTTCTCTCTGCTCCCTATAACAAAAACCTCTCCAAAAAATAAAAATAAAAATAAATAATATTAATAATGCCAGGGTCTCATTGTCTTTCATGACTGAGTAGCATTCCATAGCATACATATGCCATATTTTTTTCAATCTACTCTCCTATTTTTGAACATTTGAGTTGATTCCATGTCCTAGCCACTGTAAACCATGCTGCAATCAACATGGATGTGCAAGTGCTTTTCCAACCAAGAGTTTTCCTAGCCTTTTGGTAAATACCTAAGACTGGAATTACTGGGTTGTTGGTAATTCTACTCGTAGGTTTCTGTGGAATCTTTATGTCATCCTCCACAATGGCTGTACTAATTTATATTTCCACCAACAGTGTAGAAAAGTTCCCTTTTCACCACAGCCTCACCTGCACTTATTATTTTTTTGAGTTTAGTCATTTTTACTGGGGTTAAGTGGTATCTCATTATGGTTTTGATTTGCATTTACCTGAAGAGAAGAGAAGTTAAACATGTTTTACACTGTAAAGATAAATAGTAATTAAATGTAAATAATAAATATGTATTAGAAATCTAAAAAATAAATGATAAATAAAATTTAATAAAATACTGGTTCATTAATTGTAACAAATATCCTTATATAAAACATTAATAATAAGGCTATTTGTGTGTGGATGTAATATGGAACTCTATACTGTTTGCTTCACTTTTTTGTATATCTAAAACTATTCTAAAATATGAAGTCTATTATGTCCAATTATGGTGGCATAGGCAGTAGCTGATGGAGACCATATGGGAAGGGCTTGAGTTCATGTCCCAGGTCTACCTGAACATGCTGGGCATGCTTTTTGGTGCACATCTGATCCTGACTGGCTGTAGGGCTGGGAGGTGGTAGTGATTACAGTGTGAAGACTGAAGAGTCTCATAACATGATTAAACTTTTTTTTTCTTAAAGTCACATCTATTAATTAAAAAAAAGTCAGACTTGTTGTAATTCCCATTTTATTGTTTCATTTTTGTATTTCACTGTTCTAGAAGAGCTTATACAAATACTTAGAATTTATATATTACTTACAAAGGTTTTTCCCACCATGGGTAGTATCTTACTTCATATTTATAACAAATATAAGAAGCATTATTGTGTTCAATAGTTACACACACTACAACTCCACAAATTTGAAAACTTTGTTACTGGAGATACTAATGAGAACGTAAATATTTTATTTGTTAATAAAATACTTTAATTGAAATAATGCCATTAATAAAGTAATTTCACTTTAAAATTCAAAAAAATATATAGGAATAATTAAAAAACTCATGTCTATCAGGAATATGAATTATAGGTGGTATCCTTTTACCATTATACCAAGTGATAAGCTTCCCACACCAGAAATGTTTAATCCATGCTAAACACTAGTAACAATGCTGTAAATGGATTTAAATGAAATAATGACAAAGTAACCCAACTTTCATTATGAACACTTTTGTGGGATCAGGTTATTTAAAATTTGGGAAATCACATTGTATTTTTGGTCATACTATTAGTATTTTAATCATTAAGCTGTCTAATAAGCACTTCTGAAAACTGGAAAACAATTTTCTTCATTTTTTGGAATAATTCAACAAAGTAGAAGATTATTTTATTTTATAGGGCATGTGTGCTTGCCAGAGAGACTGAGAGAGACAGAAAGACAGAAAGCAAGAAATCACTCCCCAGGGAAGATGGCCATGCCACAATCCCTTTTCCTCTATTCTCCTCTCAGGATTTTTGGCACACACACACACACACACACACACACACACACACACACACTCACACACATGCCAAGCATGAGTTTAAGCTGCTGAGTCTGGGATTTCAACTGCAGTCGACTACATGGGAGTCCAGAAAATAACCATATGACATCTGCTGGTCCGAAGGTTATTTTTTAATTGAGAGGTGTTGAGCCCTGGAGCTTCTCAATATATATTTGTATATAAATTTAGGGATTGGGAATACATATTGAAAACACTTTTCTTTCATAGGTGCTTGCTCATTTCTCTCTCACACAGCAATAACATTCATCTATCACACAATCTAAATATGTGAGCTGGGAGAATGCAAGAATATGGAACTCTGAGGGCAGAGTTTAAATCCTGGATCTTACAATAATTAACACAGTGACCTTAGGCAAACAATCTAAGGTAAATTGTATTTGTCCATTGATAAATTGGTACTGATAGTGCTATCTTTCTGGCCAGATGATGAGTGTGTTAGAAATAAGGCTTGCAAACCTGAGTCATGGGACCAGCAGTTAGTGTAATGGCTATGTCACTGGACTCCCATGTAGTCGGCTGCAGTTCGAGTCCCGGACCCGGTTGCTTAAACTCATACTGGGCGCGTGTGCGTGCGTGCCCAATATCCTGAGAGTAGAATGGAGGAGAAGGGATTGCAGCGTGGCCATCCCCCCTGGGGAGTGATTTCTCGCTTTCTGTCTCTGTCTCTCTCTGTCCTTCTGGGGAGCGCATGCGCTCTATAACTAAAACCTCTCCAGAAATGAAAAAAAAAAAGAAAAGAAAACCTGAGTCATAGTTTAAATGCTCAATGCATATTAATTATTCATTACTAATGAATAATTAGTGACCATCCATTTTTAGAATTGTTGAACTCACTTCTAAGTGCTGATTAATAGTTTGCTTCCCTACCTTCCCATAATTTTTTTTATTTATACCTGCATAAAGTATCGCAGATAATACCAGTTAGGAT
Organism: Tupaia belangeri chinensis; assembly: GCF_000334495.1. NCBI lineage: Eukaryota > Metazoa > Chordata > Mammalia > Scandentia > Tupaiidae > Tupaia > Tupaia belangeri. Next base: position 471,851 of record NW_006207163.1, read on the forward strand.
AATACTTTAGTCAGATGGTGTTAAAGAGGAAGTCTTTGTCTGAGAAATTAGTAGCTGCAAATGAGAATAAACATGGAGATTTGGATTTGGAAAGATCAAGGAAGAAGTAAATATTTTAATATCCTAAAAGCCCTGTGTGGTACCTCAGTTCAATTTATTCTTCTAGTCTCTCTGTGGGTTGTACTTCTCTACACTCCTTTGCTCTGACCAGCCATTTTCACAGTATTTCAATTCCTCAAAATTGTCAGACTCTCTCTCAAAACAAGACTTTTGCACTCAGAATCTCCTCATTATTGAATGCTAAATGTACAAGTATGTGTATGACATATACACACATTTTTGCTTAATTAACTGTTAATCAGTTTGTGTGTCACATCCTTAAGAATTATCTTTATGTCCCTGATTAAGTAAATCTTCTATGTTTTCTTAATACTCTATATCTTGCTTTTGTAGATCTCTTAATAGCTTCACATTTAAATTACTTTGTGTGATTGATTAATGTAAATCTCGTATATTTCTATGAAAATATCTTTTAGGCAACAATTCTATCTTGTTTCATATACCATGCTGCATACTTTCTAGTGACTCAACATCAGAAGACAATGAGCTTCATCAATCTGCAACAACTATGAAGCAACGTAAAACAATGGTTGCCTTTGTTGTTTAACCTTTGTTGTCCATAATTTTTTTCAGAATAAACTGCCATCAATTACCTCCTGAGAATGGAAAAAAAAAGATGTCTCTCAGCACACATATACATGTGCATGCATGCACACACACACACACACACACACACAGAAGGATAGAGAGAGAAATGGTTTATCGATTCTCAGATCAGATAACGGAAGATCAAATTTTCCTTCATTGCTATAATCAACACTTAGACTAATTTAGAATTTTTCTTTCCAGAGAAAAATTGTGCAGGAAGTGATTTTAGGGTAGCTGTTTTGCTGTATACTTCTGAGCACCTCAAATTTTAAATAGAACTCATTTAGACCCATTACTCATGCGTTGCATGTGAAAGATATTCCAATCATAAAACACAAGAAGAAGAATCAATTAAGTGCCTTCTAACCATTTGCATTTTATTACATAGTTTTTGCATTTTTTCTTTAATGTAATGGCCTTTTTAAAGATCATACCATATGCATATCAATAAACATCTTTGAAATCTTTTAATAACCAACTCTGTCTGGAATACCATTAGAAGGGTTAGTCTTGGGAAATGCTATTGTAATTAAGGTTGCTTTGAGTCAAAAGGAGTTCAAAGGAGATTAATTTTAAGCTTTGAAAACCCCATGATACCTAGTATAGTGGCATGCATCCTAAAGTTAATCTAATTATTTGGTGGCAATTTTAGCATTGAAGATTATTTCACTTAATTGTTTTTACTTTGCCTCTTTGGGGATCGTGCTGTCTGAAATAAAGTTAGGAATGTTTTGTTGTTGTTGTTTCCTAGAGGCAACTGGACCTACTATTGAAGTGAATTAGTTGACCAAATATGATCCTCTAGTAAATGATGAATTGGAACAATATTTCCAATTAATTTATTGAGTTTTTATGTGAGTATGTGTTAGAAAAGTCATTTAATAAACATAATAGAAACATATTCTCCACCAGTTAGAATACTGCTTCAGTTTATGTTATGGTAACAAAGAATAAAATACAACAAAAATATAAAATAAAATGAACAGGTTTAGTATTTTTTTGATACTCATCATGAGCTTCAGTGCCTCTCTAGAAGACTGGCTTTCCATGTGATGGTTTCTCATGCACGTCTACATCTCTGCATGCTCTCTGATCATGGGGGCATGGAAGAGGCACCTGGAAAGATGAGCAAAACCATCAAACAATTCCACACAGAAGTGTCAAACATCAATTCTGTGCTTATTTAATTGCTCAGAACTAGTCCCATGGCAATGTCTTACTTCATAGACCAGAAGGTGCAATTCTCCCATTTGCCTGAAAGGAGGAAGAAATGGAAATTAGGAAAGGAGGGAGAAATTTTGGAATTATCAGTGTATGTTACATAGTCTCTGCAATGAAAAAAAAATACTCCTTCTCTTTCTCCTTCCCAGTTTATTCCACAGCAAAAATTGTTATAGTAATTTTCTTGGTCTCTTCTACTGTCATAAGATGATAAAAGCACAGACAACGAACATATTCTTTATGACAATTATATTTAAGAACCAGTTAGTAATTCATCTTGTTTATTTATTCCTCATTTTTGGCCAGTAGTTCTCTTTGTGTCTCCGGTAATTTTTCTTTTTTTAAAATTTTCATTTTTTTCTTCTTCCTTTTTCTTTTTTGTTTCTTCTTTCTTTTTTCTCTCTCTTTCTTTTTCTTTTTTTTCTCTTGCTTTCTTCCTCTCTTTCTATTGTCATGAGAGTGTGTGTTCTCACCAGAGAGAAAACCCCCCAATAAGGTATGGTCATACTACAACCTTTTTCTTCCATTTTGCCATCTCGTCAGGATACTCGGGACACACACATATGTGCCCAGTGTGTTTTTTTAACTGCAGGGGCCAGAATTTGAATCTCAGTCAGCCACATGAGATCTGGTTTCCTATGCACAGGGCTTAACTGCTGTGCTACAGGGCCAACCCTCCCTAGTAATTCACAGTGTGGTAAAATGGATTGTGGTTTGAGGATTTGTATTTTAAACCAGCTATACAAAGTCTAATGTAAGTTCCTCAGACTAATACTCTGAGGAACATCGATTTGGTAGCATACAGTTCTCATATGCTTACCCAGATGAAAACCAAATACAGCTGTGCTTTGTTTTTACCCCACATGACAGCTGAGGGTTTGAATTAAAGTAAGAATAGAGGCACTCATAACTGTGTCAGCTCCTTTTCCTCTGAGACAGCAAAGCAGTAGAAAGATAAGAGAATATGTGGACTGACAGAACTGGTTTGGAGTCCTAATTTTTTTTAAGGTTTTTGTCATAAGGGACATGCACTCATTCGACAGAGACAGTGAAAGGGAAAGTGAGAAATCACCCCTCAGGGGGAATGGCCACACCACAGTCTCTTGTCTTCCATTCTCTTCTTGGGATTTTGAGCATGCATGCACACGTACCTGGAGTGATTTTTAAGTCTTAGGGTCTGGGACTCGAAGTCTGCCACATGGGAGTCCAGTATCTTAACCTCCACACCACCTACTGGCCCCAAATCTTAATTATTCTAACTAGGCATGTGAAACTAAGAAAGCTGTTAACCTCTCTAACTCACAGTATTTCTCATGTTTAAGTGGAGAGTATAGTATCTACCAAGAAGACTTGCCAAGAGAAGCTCATGAATGATTGACAAATGCCTCTGTGGTAAAGTGGTAATGTGCTGCATAGTAGAACCTAGATTTCACATGTTTGAATCTCTGGTCAAGTCTGTCTGAAACATGCCAGGCACATACACAAGTGCCCAATTATATAGATATTAGCTATCTTATTAGACACTTGGCTTGTCCTGCTATGGTACCAGATACTGTTTTAAATAAATATGAAAATAAATATATTAGAAACAGAATTTTAAGCCAATATAAAGATAATAAAGATACATAGTAAAAATCATGGGGGTTACAATATTAGAGTCTTACATCTTAGATAGGTAAAGTAATTTATCTGATGTTACAGAGTTTAGAATTAGATTTGAGCATGAATTTTGAGTCTTTACAGTTCAACTCCCAAATGCTAAGCAGAGCAGAAAGGCTGCATATAGATGCTAAGGAGATTTTATTATTTTTTTGAGGACTATGGTGACCTACTGAAATAATATAAGCAGAATATTATTATAAGACTTGAAATTTATGAACAGTGAGGGATGAATCATAACACACCAGTAATGCAATGCTCCGTGAGACTGGTCCACATGAGAAGGCTCTGGGTTTCTGTCCAGAGGCCTTCCTGAATACACTGGGACACACATGTCCATGACCCAGGACTGAATGAAGTTGGGGGGTCAATCTCAGCATTAAAACCCTTTTTAGGGGAGCCAGCAGGTGGCATAGTGGTTAAGGCACTGGACTCTCACATAGTCAACCACAGTTCAAGTCCCAGATCCAGTGGTCTGGAACTCATACCAGGCACATATGAGAGTATGCCTAAAATCCTGAGATGAGAGTAGAGGAGAAGGGATTGTGTCATGACCATCCCCCCAGGGGGTGTTTTCTTACTTTCTCTCTCTTCGTCACTCTTTCTCTGTCTCCTCAGTGAGCACACATGACCTATAAAAAACAGACAAACAACCTGTTGGAGTACCTCCTTTCTTCTCTCTCTTTCCCACTAGCTGAAGAAAGATAAAATAAACTTTAAAAGAAATGTATAAAAAGCACTCTGAAAGCAGTAAAGATGAAATTTTGTTTTTTATTTTGAGAGAAGAAATTTTGAAGTCAAGGAAACCTGCTAATAAGCTGTTGCAGTAATACACCCAAGGCAAAGAAGGGGTTACACTAAGGCAGTCATAATTTGAGAGAACAAATATTTTTCAAGTTATGTCCAATATATATCTATAGAACTAAATAAATGACCAGATAGAGGAATTTAGGGAAAATGTATATTCCAACTTGGCTCCCAAATATTTTTTTTCTTGGCAGGTAGACCACTGATATTATCGAGTAGGGTAAAACACTAGAGAACAACATGGGGTGAAGGGAAGATCATGATACATTGATATTTGAGAATGCTGAGGTTGAGATTTGGTATGACATTCATATCATACCCATCCAATAGAATATGTGATATGTGTTCTTGAGCTCAATAAAGGAAATTTGGGCTAAAGATAGAGATATCATCAACATTTGATTATGAAATTATATATTTGGATGAGTTTGGCAATAAATAGTTAGCAAAAATGAAAAATCAAAGTGTTTATAACAAAAGTTTAATTCATAAGATGCATATTAGAATGGTTGAGGTGATGAAACACAGGTAAAGACTAACAGTAAAATCAGGAAAAGTATTTTGTGTATTCACAGTGTCCCAGGCTCTGTGCTAATCCTTTTTTTTTTTTTTTAGTTTGTTCTTAAGTGCATTTTCTTTTTTCAATTTGTTTATTTTATTTATTTCATTTTTCTATATATTCAATTACCTTTTTTAGCTTACAAAGTGAATATTTCACTATGTGAACATAATCCTTTTATATTAGATAATTCTTTCTTATTTTGCATAGCCATATGAAGTAAGTACTATTTTATAATCATTAATGAGAAAAGAGGTTAAGTTTAAGAACCTTCTGAAATGTTGGGACCAGCAGTTAGCAAAATGGCTATGTCGCTGCACTCCCACGTAGTTGACCATGATTTGAGTCCCAGACCCGGTGGCTTAAACTCACACCACCTGCATATGTTTTAATGCCCAAGATCCTAAGAGGAGAATGGAGGAGAAGGGATTGTGTTGTGACCATCCTCCTTGGGGGGAGATATTTCGCTTTCTCTCTTTCTCTGTCTTTTTGGCAAGCACACATGACTATTGCAAGAACTTATTAAATAATAAAAAATAAGAAAAAAAAGAAACTTCTGAAATGTCACATATCTAAAGAGTAAAGAAGTTAGAGTTCAGACTCACATTCTTGACTCCTGTGTTATTCTGTTAGCTACTATGGTATCCTGCTTTCAGAAAACAACCAGAGAAGGGAATAAAGAAGAGCAGGAACTACAGAAATAAAGTGTCTGCAAATCTTAACAAGTTTGAAGAACAGTGGTGAAGTTTCAGGTTGGGTGAAGGATAAGCAGTTGTGGTCTGCAAGTGGTAAGCCTTCAGGGATAGAGTAGTTCAGAAAATGAGAACATTGAGGGCATGCCGTCAGGAGTGAATGACTTGAGTAGAACAGAAGTGAAGGTCAATGGAATATAGAATGGAATAGTTCAATGACACTATGTTCCTAAGTGTCTTGTGAACAGAATTGAGGGCAGAACACATGGTGAGTTTTTGGACAGAGACTGGTAGAGTTAATATCAAGGAATTGGTGGGAAAATTTGTCTGTGGGATAAGATGTAACAGATGAGAAAAAAATATATGGAATAGTTATTAAATTTTCAATCTTTCCTCTTATATGTCTCATTTAAATGCACAAAGCTACAATTACATTAACTTTTTTTCTTCTGACCTGGCAGGAAAATAAAAACATAAAATAAAGAAGTGTGCCAAAGAAGTCAAGTTAATTTTCTCCTTCCATGTGTTTTATTTGATAGTGTTCGTCTACAACATTCTCAGCCTTAGTTGACCTTCTGCCTTGGAGAACCCACTGAGACTCCACAGTTATCTGTCTAACTTGATCTTGGGGTGTTTAACCCACTGCCTCTACTTAATATTCTCTGACTCACACCTAGTCTTGACCTGCTTATCATAGACTGACAGCTACCTTACTGACCCAATTCACTTCGTTCCAGCAACTTTGTGCTCTTTCAGTCTCCTCAGTCTTGACCTTGCATATTCTCCTGGCATTTCCTATAGGACTCCTGGCTGCCTAAGCCAGATGTGAAGAACACTTTGTTTTCCTAGCTGGCAATTTTTTTTTCCTACTTATTCTAGGCTAGAAAAAAAAACCTACAAAGGCAGCTCCTGCAATACTACAAGACTGAAACTCTTCATCATAAAATACCAGCTAAGACATATGTGTAGTAAATTTTATGCCTAAAAACAGAGTATTTTTTCCTTAAATAGATTTCCTAATATGCTAGTTGGATGATACACAGTTCAGATTTAACATGAGAGAATTTTGGATTTGCAGCTCAGTGGGACTTTGGCTTTTATAAACCTCCTTCATTATGAAATTAGTTATTTAAATAATTACAACAATGTAAATGAACCATCTTCTCAAAATAGAACCCAATTTACTTCCCGCTAGTCCCTGAAGGGGCCTTTTTCTGTAGTTCAGTGTAACCATGTCACTGCTCCAATTCTCCAATTTGTGTTTCCTGCTTTATGGGTCAAGCACTGCAGGGACCATAATGTGCTGACTTCCTCTGTTTCCCCTTCTTCTCCAGTGACATGATAGTATTTTACCAACAACTGACAATGTTTGGTGGAAGGCAGGAGGTGAGAACAGCATGTCTGCAGGGTAATGCAGGTTAAATATATGTACATTTAATTATTTACACTTGGATTTACATATTGTAATTTGGAATTCTGGAAAGGCATTAGAATCTCAGTTTATTGCTAACAGCATGGCACTTAGGTTTTCAGAGAAGAGTTGATATGGGGCTAATGAGATTTAGTATCAGATTTTTGGCTTTGCCTGAAATTGCCTTCTTCATTCTCTCAATAAGTAGTGAGATTTCACTAAGTCCCTTATCTTGGGAACTTTCCTTTAAACCGAAACCCTTAATGCTACAAGGTGATTAAAAAACCAAGTTTTGAAATGTATAACAAGATTCTTTGCTTTTTTAAATCTTGGGAGAAGTAGGGTAGATAAATATTCAATTTTGTATGTGTGTGTGCGCACACATGTATGTGTGCATGCATGTGTGTAGGGATAATTAGAAGAGAGTAGTAAGATAAGAAAGCAATACTTTGAAGAGACATATATAACATATAGATGACAGTTGTACATCTTTCAGCTGAAAAGATAGCCACTTAAGAGCCAATAAAAATGTGATTCTTATTAC
>NW_006207163.1:479978-527670 GCF_000334495.1 Tupaia belangeri chinensis
AGGGAAAGGTAAAACTTCACTTATGCTTCACTAACTAGTTACGGTTGCCAAACTAGTCTTCATGTAACACAAACCAGGTTACTGATATTATGCAGTATATTTCATAAGAGGAAGGAATATGCTTGAAAATGCCCTGTTTGGCCTGGAAAATAATGATTTTGTTGTGGTTCTATGTTGGTGAACCCAGTAAGCAAGAAACATTGGTAAAACTATGAAAATCAGGAAAGATTCACAGTGGCAAGAAAGAGAATCTGAAAGGTTAAGATCAAAGGCAGGACCTTAGGCTTTAGCCTATGTTTTAACAATTTTGGCCACATTTGTAGTTATTTCAGAGATGTTTGTGTAGCAAAAATGACATGTGAATTTGTATTGTATATCACTCATACAAACAAGAAAGATGCCTTTTTAAATATGGGGGCGTCATTTCTTAAAAAAATAAGGTAGCTAGTAAATCAATGAGTATCAAGAAACACTAAAAAAAGAGAGAGAACAAGAAATTATATCATAAAATATCCTATCAACTTCCATATGTCTTAACTGCCTTTCATATTTAGTCTGTGTGCTTCTGTATAGTACTCTGCACAATATCTTAGTATTAACATCCAATTCATTAATTCTGCTTTTGATTGTGTCTAGTTATGGATCATAACATCTACTGCATCTTTTATTTTTATTTTTTAAATTTTGGAGTATCTATCTTTTATTGCCAATATTTTAATTGACTTTAACAGATATAATTTCTGCTTGCTTTATATTCATTTTTAGTTCATATTATTAAATGTAAGTTATACCTTCATTTACATTTTGAACATGAAAAACACTAATTTTAAAGTGTTTATTCAATTGCACTATGAAATTATTTGCATTTAGACAGAGTTTATTTCTAATTTTGTCATAGTGTTTAGCTATTTTTTGAGGAATTGTATATCTTTTTGTGTGTTACTGAATGTTATATTTCACAACCTTTTGAACATTCTCTCTCTCACACTCTCATCAAATAGTTTTACAATTGACTCCACTAGCACTGTATGTTGAAACATTGTTTAATCATTAGGATAAATCCCACTTCATCATTGTATATAATTTTTTTATGTGCTGATGGATTCAGTTTGCTAGGATTTCATTGAGGGTTTTTGCATCTGAATTTATTAGGAATACTGGCCGATAATTTTCCTTTTGTGTTATTCTCTTGCTTTAAAATGCTCATAATTCTGACCTCATAGAACAAACTTAAAAGAGTTTTCATATTGCTGGAATAATATGTAAATAATTGGTATTGGGTGGCGTGGTGGTTAAGACTGCTGGACTCCCACATGGCCGACCACGGTTTGAGTCTCAGACCTTGTTGCTTGTTTTCTCACTTTACCTCCCACTCTCTCTCACTCTGTCCCTATCTGATTAAATTAAAGTAAATAAATAAATAGAGTTCAATAAAATAATTCTAAAAAATAATTGGTATTTGTTCTTCAAGTATTATGTATAATTAAGTAGTAGAGCCATCAGATCCTGGGCCTTTCTTTGTTGAAAGACTTTATTACTCCTTCAATCTCATTACTAATTATTGCCTGTTTAGATTTTTCTATATCTTCTTGAATCAATCTTGGTAGGTTGCATTTATCCAAGAATTTATTAATTTCTTCTAGGTTTTCCAATTGGTTGTCATGTATTAGTTTATAATAATTAATTATTTTTAATTTTCTGGAGGACACATACACTCATCTGAGACATACACACACACACACACACACACACACACAGAGAGAGAGAGAGAGAGAGAGAGAGAGAGAGAGAAGAGTGAGAAGGCATCTCCCAAGGAGGATGGGCATTGTCATAATCCCCACTTCTGCTTTCTGCTGTCTTCTTTTCTCTTCACTTGGGTCCTGGGGGTCAGGGAACAACATAGCAATGTTGCTCTCTACTACTTGGGGAATGGATTTCTCAGAAATTCAGCCTCTGGGAGGTTAGTTCATTTGCAGGGTGGTAGCATACTGGAGTTGTTTGGCTAAGACACGGTATCTCTGCTGAGCCAATATTCTGTTACCTTGGGATGTAGGGTGCCACCTCAGCACAACCAGATGATCAGCTAGTCAGCTTAGCTGAGACACCAGTCACTTGGGAGGCAATGTGCCATTTCTGCTCAGACCTGGATGCCATGGCTGTTCTAGGCAATCAGGCCACTTTTGCTTTAGGAAGCAGTGCATACCTTCAGCTTGGTTCCTGACTGACAGGATCCAAGTCCCACAGTGACTTGGATAGGCAAATGAACAACTCCACCAATACCATTTTTTTCTGAAATATTGTGAAACTTCATCTCAAGCCTAACAGGCAGGGCACAGTAGTGATTAGAAGGGGTATTTTGAGTTGGTTCCACAAAGCTTACAACTTTCTATAGTCCTTAGTCCTACCATTATGTCAAAAGGCATAATTCTAACCTGACATTTCTAGTTTCCTACAACTATCTTAATTTTGCCTCTCTTCTCGAGAGTATTTCTTTTTAGTCTTTTTTCCCCCCTATAGGGTGCATACACTCATTAGATAGAGACACAGAGGAGAAAGTGAGAAATCACTTCCTAGGGGCATGTCTATGTCACAGTCTCTGCTTCATTCTCCTTTAGGATTGTGAGTATGCATGCCCATATGTCCGATGTATTTTTCAGGCCACTAGTTCTGGAACTCAAACCACATATTTGCTGATCTCATGTGGGATCTAGCACCTTAACTACCATGCCACCTGCTGGCCTGAGGGTACATTTTTATTGCCTTTACATCATTATAAATCTAACACAAATGCTATTCTACACCTCAAACTTTTAGGCAAAAATCATCACTAGATATAAATAAAATAAAATTATCAATCTATAAGGGAGATATTTCTATTTAAAATCTGTATGTACCCCCATAACAGAGCTTCAAAACAACTAAAGCAAAATTTAAAAAAATTAAGTAAATACCAATATTCATAATTTAATTCTTTAACATATGTCTCTCAGTAGGGGATAGAAGAAAGAGACTAACAAAAACATACTTCAGAAATATCGGAGAGAAAAACAGCACTCAAATCGGTGAAGGTACTATAATTAGAATATATAGAACATAAACCATACATTATTTTTAAAATAGTTTTTATTTCAATTTATTTCATATATTCAATTGTTGTATATGTCACTTAGCTTGCATGAACATGGGGAAGTCATAAAGATTTGCTAAATACTACTTCATAAAATAGGCCTATCAATTTCTATGAATTATAGTAATTCAAGGTATATTCTCTGACTACATTAAAATGAGCCTGAAAGTTCCACAAATTGCAAAATTACCCAATATATTTCTAAACAACTCAAGGATAAAAAAAATCACAATGGAAATTAGAAAACATTTTAAATCTGTATAATAACTTAAAGGGTACATTTAAAACTTGCAAGACTCAGGTGTCAGATGGTAACATAGTGGTAATGCAACAGGATCCACATGAAAAGATTCAGAATTTGTATTCCAGGGCTTCCCTGTACATGCTGGGACTGCAAGATATGGGCTGGCTGAGGCCAGGGGTGAAGAATCATGGTGTGAAGACCCTGTTAGGGTGGCTGTATCTTTGTGCTCTCATTGTTATTGTCTCTCATAGAAGAAATAAATAAATAAACAAACTTTAAAAAATAAGCACAATCTTTTAAACAAATTGTAGGATTTAGCTCAAAGACTCCCTAGAGTGAATTTTGAACTTAAATTTATATTTTAAGAAAGAAGAAAGACTGGAAATCAGTGATCAGAAATCACAGTCAGGAATGAACTCATGATAATTGATTTGACAATTTGGATAAAATTGACAATAATCTTAAAATACACAATTTGTAAACATAAAAAGAAAAAATAGAAAATAATAATAGCGTAGAATTAATTTGAAAAAAATTAAATCTGAAATTAAATACTTTCTCTTATAATTTTGAATGTGTTTTCTTTTTCTCCCCCCAAATTGACATGTTGAGATTTTATTCTTCTTATGATAAGATTAAGACGATGAAAACTTAATTTGATTAAGACATTGAAATGTGGGCCCTTTAAGAAATGATTGGTATTGTAAAATTAGGTTGGAGTGGGCTAGCTGGTAGTATTACTGTTGAGGCAGCCGAATTCCACATGGTTGATTCAGCATCTTGAAAAAAATACTGGGTGCATGTGCATGCATGACCCACATTCTGAAAAGAGAATGGTGAAGAAGGGATTGTAGCATGGCTGGCCAGTCCCCCGGAAGGGTGCTTTCTCTTTCTCTTTCTCTCTCCTCACTCTGTCTTTCTCGAGCAAGAGCATGCATTCTATTACAAAATTTAAATAAATAAAAAAATCAGGATGGAACCCTCATGATTGACTCCTCGTAGCTTTTTAAGAGGAGCAGACACACACCTGCTCTGCTCCTACTCTCTCTTGCCATGTGATACCCTGAACAACCTGGGGAATTTTTAGAGATTCTTCGATAGTAAGGTGTTCACCCAACATGGCCCTTGATCTTGGGCCTCCAAAACTATGAGCTAAATAAAAATTTATTCTCTATAAATTAGCCAGTGTGGTATTCTGCAATTAGTGACAAAAAGGTATACTAAAACACTTTTTTATAAAGATTTCAGGTTCAGATGATTTACTCAATTGTTTTGCATGATTGAAAAATAAATAGCATCAAAATATATAAAGCAACAGAACTTGCCAAAAAGTGTAAAAACCCAGCCAATTCTAGTCTTTATGAGTGAAAATTTTAACATTCATTTCTCATCAATTAATAGGACATTAGTTCCAAAAGATCAGTAAAGGCATAGATAAGATGAGTAAAACTATTGACTTGTCCAAAGTAATATTCAGAGAACAATATTACAACTAACAACTGCAAACTATGCGTTTTTTAGAGTTTTTCTTTTTCTGTAGGGCACATGCACTTGCCAAAAAAATACAGAGACAAACAGAGAGCAAGAAATCACCCTCAAAGAGGATGGCCATGCCACAATCCCTTCTCCTCCATTCTCCTCTTGGGATTTTGGGCATGTACACACACACCTGGGATGAATCTCAACCACTGGGTCCTGGACTTGAACCACAAGTCAACCACATGGAAGTCCACAGTCTGCTGGTCCCCAGATATCCTTTTTTTTTTTTTTTTTTTTTGCAAGTTCAAAATAGAGAAATGAAAAAACGGAGTTAGAGATATGCTGTTTTAAATTTATGATTAAGTTAATACAACAATGTAATGAGGAAAAGATAGACTTTTCTATAATTAATTCTGGGCTAATTGAGTATCCATATGGAAAAAAAATATTGTTGTGTACTTCAAATTATAAATATTTGCATGTGAATGTGAGAATCAAAATATTAATGTTTTAAGAAGAAAACGTAAGAGTATTTTCATGATATAACATGGGTAGAATTTTTTAAACAGGATACTAACAGCATTAACCATAAAAGAAAAAAAAAACTGTGGAAGAAAGTCTATTAAAATAATAATTTCTATTAAGTAAAAGATTATTGAAGAAATGTATAAAAGTAAGCAGTAGAATGGAAGCTAGCCTTTTCAGTTTATATTTCAAAAGAATTGCTTTCAGAACATATAAAGAACTACAAAATCTGTAATGGGAAGGCAGAAAACATAACAGAAAAAATAAAAACTTAAAACAGGTACTTGTACAAAGGAGTATGTCAAAATTACAGTCATTATATAAAAGTGCTTATTTTTATTTGCCATCAGAGAAATGCAAATTAAAGCCACAGTGTAATAATACTGCATAGTCACCATGCATATCTAGTAGAAAAACACAGAAAATACCAGTTGGAATCAAATGAAGCTCTCGAAGTTTATCCTTAGAAGTGTACTTGAATTTTTTTAAACATTTAAATTTTTTTTTTTTTTTTTGGAGAGGTTTTCGCTACAGGACATGTGTACTCGCCAGACAGACAGAGAGAGACATAGAGACAGAAAGTGAGAAATCACCCCCCAGGGGGGATGGTCACGCTGCAATCCTTTCTCCTCCATTCTCCTCTAGGGATCTTAGGCATGCATGCACATGCGCCCAGCTTGAGTTTTAAGCCACCAAGTCCGGGACGTGAACCGCGGTCGACTACATGGGAGTCCAGTGACATAGCCATTATGCTAACATTTAAATTTTTAATAGCTTTATTGAAATATAGTTCACATACCACACTAACTGTACTACACTAAGTGTGCAATAGATATAAGTACATAGTAGTTTTCCATACCTATAATTTTGCTTTTTGTGATTTTAATTTTCCATGATCAATCATCATCTGCAAATATTAAATAAAATTTAGAGAAATAAATCATTTATAAGTATTAAATTGCATGACATTCTAAGTAGTAGGGTGAAATATCAGCTGTCCTACTGCATCCGGCTTGAGACATGAATCATCCCCTTACCTAGCATTTCCATGCTCATACCCTACCTGCCTATTCACTTAGTAGCTGTCTAGATGATCAGATCAAGAAAAAAGTATATACAGTATTGGGTACTGTCTGTGGTTTCAAGGGTTCTCTGGAGACCTTGGGACATATCTCCCATGGGTAAGGGAAAATTTTATACTTACAGAAATGGACATCATCAGCACAGTCAACTTTAAAACCTTTTCTTTAGTTCAGAAATGAAACACATATCCTCCAATCATCAACACATTTGATCCTTAAGAATATATTAGCCAGGTTTTTGTTTCTACAGATTTCCTTATTCTGGATATTTTGTATGAATAGAAGTATGAAATAGGCAATTTTCTTGGTCATGATAAGCTTCTGTAACAAAATAGTATGAATTGGGTACTTTATAAACAGCAAAAATTTGGGGCATTCAAGATTAAGGCACTAGAAGAATCTATGTAGTGAGAGCCTGCTTTGTTAGTCATAGAGCGTACCTTCTCACGGTGTCTTCACATTTGGAAAGGTCTGGCTACCTTGCTGGGGTCTCTTCTATAAGGGCATTAATCCTGTTCATGAATGTGAAGCCCTCATGATCTAAAACATCTCAGAAAGACCCTGCCCTCTATTATCACCTTGAGAGTTAGTTTTCATTTTACAGATTTTGAAAGGTCATTTAGACCTCTGGCCACCCAAGATTTACTTCATTCATTTTTTTATGAACAAATTTTAGTTCATTATATGGATGTATCACATTTTGTTTATCTATTCAGTTGGTGGCATACCAATCAGGTATCTTGTCATCACTCTGTTTTTCTTTTTATTTTTTTTCCATTAAACTGGGGTTATTGTTTTTGTCAACAATACCACAGAGATGAAGTGCCTTTCTCATCACAGATGAATGGATACATGCCATTACTCCTGATACTAACCATCACTTACTTAAGGTAGAGTTTGCCAGATTTCTCCACTCTAGAGTCGCTTTGTTTCCCTTTCCATTATGTACATGCTATTCTTTGAAAGTGTGCCATTAAGCATATTTTTTTTTCTTTTTTTTGCCAAAGGCTGCATGCACTCGCTGGACAGAGACAGAGAGAGACAGTGAAGGGAAAGTGAGAATTCTCCCCCTCTCTCCCAGAGAGGATGGCCACTTCACAATCTCTTCTCCTCTCTTTTCCTCCTGGGACTTTGGGCTTGCATGCTCATGTGGCTGAAATGATTTTAAAGACACCACGTCCAGGATTCAAACCGTGGTTGGCATGTGGGGATCCAGCACCTTAATCACCATGCTGTCTGCTGGTCTCAGCCCATCACACTCTTAAATGTGTATAATTATATTATGTATATGTTACTTTTTTTGGTATATGTTACTTATTGTAAGTATGAGTAAGAAGCATACTAAGTGAATGTGTGTAAAGAAGTAAGGATATATGTCTCTTCTACCCTATTTTATTATTTATTCAATCATTCATTTATATCACTATGACTTATTGATATTTATTAAATCTATCTAATTTAGTTTGGGTTATTATTAAATGCTACATTATTCATTATTCATGTGGTAAAGTTAATTCATTTATGATGAAATAATGTAGCATTAATTCAAACAAATTCATTATTTGTTCCAGTTTTGGCCATTTGGAGCTATTTCAGGTTGTCTTCAGTTACTCTTAAGCTTTCACCATCTTATTTTTTAAGTTTTTTTTTTCAGCAAACCCTTACATTCTGTTAATAAAAAAATGCTCCAAAAACATCCCTTTCCCAGCTCTGAATAAGACATTTCTCTACCAAGTCCTAGATACTTTTTTTTTTTTTGAGAAGTTTTTGCTATAGGGTGCGTGCATTCACCAGAAAGAGCGACAGAAAGCGAGAAATCACCCCCCAGGGGCGATGGCCACACTGCAATCCCTACTTCGTTCTCCTTGCAGGATCTTGGGCACGCTCACACACACCCCTGGCGTGAGTGTAAGCCACTGGGTCCAGGACTCAAACCACAGTCGACTACATGGGAGTCCAGCGCCATAGCCACTGGTCCCCCAAGTCCTAGATCCTTTTATGAAAATGATTCATAGAAACCAAAACTTGTGCATTGGATATCCTTGTTGCTTCTGCGGTGTCACTGATTCTAAGCTCTCTGTAAATAGAACTAGGTAGCGTATGAATATATACTAACTCACTTATACACAGATATTTATAATTATTTCTGTTTCTATCTTCTGTCTGGTTATAAATACATACATATAAATTTGCACATTTACACATATATCATAGGTACACATATATGTACATAAACATGTAAGCTAAACATGAATTAATTCTATTGTTCACTGCCTCTAATCTAGTACCACATGGTTCATTCTAACCTTTCTTACTTATCTGTAACTTTTATCTATTAAAAATACTGATTACCTTCATCCTCTATTTACTTATCTGTTCTACCCTATTGTACATACCATGTCTTTTTCAGAATCATGGTATAAGGCAACAACCTGTATGTTCATAAGAGTGGAGGTAAGGATAGAAAATTATAGGCATAGAGCACACGTAACATTTTGTTAAAGAAATGTCCAGAAGTTGCCTTCTTCTTATATTCCATTGTCCATAAATTGGTCACAAAACCAAAACCAAGCTGAAAGGAGTTTGGGAAATATAATCATTTCCCTGGGAAGCAAAATATCAAAAACATCAAACTTAAAAGAAACATACACATTCAAAATTAATGTAAATGACAAGAAAATAAAGGCAAAAAGAAATTAGAAGATAACCAAGAACCTCTTCTACACACTTCTTGCATATAATTTTTTTCTGATAAAAAAATAAAATATTCAATTTTATGATTCATTTAGAAATTGTAGACATTCAAATAAATGAGCTTTGACAGTGAAGTTTCACATCTCTTGAATCTATCATTTATATCCCTTCATCTTTAACCTTAGCTGTAGTCCAGTCTTTTTTTTAAGGAAAAAAAAAAATATATATATTTAAAGCCAAAGTAGGCCTAAGAATTAGGCCGATAAAAGCAATACCTATTGTCATTAAGGAGTCTGGAGATACTATTTCACCACATTTTCTAAAAATGTCTTTAAATGTGTGAAGGAAATAGCACTTTTACTTTTATATCACTGTTTCACCTTTTTTCCTAACAAAGATTGGGAGCAGTGACATTAATCTGTTGACTTGCTGAATATATCAGATGCGCTTCATAAATGTGCACCTGCTGTGCTGCTGAAAAACCCTGGTATTTTCTGATGCTCCATTGAATACAATGGACTGACAGCTTAAAGAGGCAGAACGAAAGAGAGGTGGGAGGGAAGTCCAAGAGTAAATGGGTTAATAATATACCACAATACACTCTTCATTGAAACTAGTTATTACTGAAAAAAAAAAGTACGGAAAACAAAGTCTTAAATAAAGGCTATTTTACAAAATGTAATAATACTAGAACTTGTGCTAAAATAAATATACTGACTGAGCTGATTATTCATTCCTAAATGCAAGGTACTGTGGCTTTTGAAAAAGTCTGAGTTATTTAGAGGTGATGGCCTTGAGTATGAGCTAGCCAAGTTATGCATAATACTTACACAATATTAAAATGCAAAGAACTTTTATCAAAAACCTGACATATCTTACTCCCCTATGTAACATTACATTTTTAAAGTTTCAACAAAAGGCCTATAAAACCTCTGTATATAGCTGCATAATGGCTCTCAATTGTTCTAAGAAATAGCTTAGTCCATGGAAAACATTATAAAGAAATTTCCTTCTGCTCTAAATATATCTGTTCCTTTGACATAGCCATAGCAATTCAAGCATGAGAATGAATACAAAACAGAACTTACTAAACCTGATGTGGATTTTTCTTTCTTTCTTTCTCTCTTTTTCTTTCTTTTATTTATTTATTTTTTTAAATTATATACCCCTTCTAGAAAGTGAGAAGATTTGGCGGTAATCCAACTTAAGTTTACTAGATATGTGGGCCTTCAAGGTGAAAGCATTCCAGTAATTAGTCTCTCTTAATTATAAATATGGGAGCATATTTTCTATTTTCTACTTCCTTTGTAAGTTTTGAGTGTATTTCAATAACTTTCAGACTGTAAAGTTCATATGTTAGAAATAATTGAGGCCAGCCACAGTGGCACAGTGGTAACGCAATACTATGTTGTACCGAGACCCTATGGGAAGGAAGTTCCTGGGTTTGCATCCTGAGGTTTTCCTGAATACACCAAACACATATATGTACCTATGATTCTGGCTGACTGAAATTCGGTGGGATCACAGCATAGTGACTCTGTTTCGGTGCCCGTTCCTCTTTTTCTCTCTTTCATGGAAGAAGTAAATAATTAAACTTGATTGATTTCTTTTTTCTTTTTCTTTTCCCTGTGTTTTTTTTTTTTTTTTTCATTTCAACCAAAACATAGTGATGGTTAGGTTACCTCTACTAATAACTCAAAATTAACCCTGATGTATTCGAAATATTAAAATATGTCAACCTTCTGAGAAAACTGAAAAGTTAGCCACAAAACATGGCTTATAGAAGTTAAGATGTACTGTGGTTCTTTGGTTTCTTTTTCAGTGCTTGCTTATCAACAGCATGTCAAGACTGGTTAGAGTCATTCTGAATGGCCTCAGGCTAAGCATTGTTCTGAGCAACCGAGTACAACACTGCAATCGCCTTACAGTCACCAACTGACTTGAAGATTCCTAAACACACCTTCAGCAGCCTCACAACTATGAAGATGCCTTACTTTTCTTAAACCTTTACTAAACTTTATTTTAAAAATGAAAGTTTTACCCTGAAACGAAATGTGGATTGACCACAGCTATCAGATTTCTATTTACTATCATATCATAACAAATATGTACAAATAACATGAATATAAACATCTCTTGTCTTGTAGGAAAATACCTTAGATTTTTGTCAGTTAATAACAATAATTACCACAATACTAATAGGAAATAAAAAAATAGTGTTCTTACCTAAGTTTTGTTAGTCATCCTAAGTTCTGTATTGGAGCAAAATTGTTTTCCATAGCACAATGATATTTCTGACATTGTTTTAGTACCACTAATAATTACCACAATGATAGTCTTTTAATATTGTTTTTTACACTCCAATGTTATTTATTCCTAGTAAGTTTTGCTGAATTATCCTACAGAGATTTAGTTCAGTCCTTGTTTATCTCTAGAATAATGCTACAATTTTAGCCATCAATTTGTTTACCTTATCACACAATTATTATATTCCTGATAACTATCATATTTCCTTATAAATTTTGCCCAGCTAAACTTTAGATATTTTAATTATTATTATTTATTTTTTTGAAGAGGTTTTTGCTATAGGGCATGTTCCCTCGCCTGAAGACACAGAGAGACAGAAAGCAAGAAATCACACCCCCAGGGGGAATGACCATGCCACAATTCCTTATCCTCCATTCTCCTCTCAGGATCTTGGGCATGCATGCACATGCGACTGGCATGAGTTTAAGCCACTGGGTCCAGGACTTGAACTGTGGTTCCTTTAACAATGTTTAGTTTTTTATAAATATTAGTTTATAAGTGGGCATTCAATTATTCCACTCCCTTTTATATTTCTACAATCTAATTCGTTGAGTCATTAAGTGAATGAATTTCTTCTGAATTACTTTTGAATTTTTTTCCTAATTCTCTGACCACTTCAGTTTACTTTTTCATTGCAGCCTCCTGTTCCTTTATCAATCCTGTAACTGAGTGGTTCTCTTTTTAGTATGTGACAGAATCAAATAGTTTTTTTTTCCTTTCATACAATATGTAATAATAATAATATGTAATAACTGTATGTATTTGTGAGAGTACAATGTGAATATTTAGTGCAAGAATATAATGTAAAAATGATTAAATTAGGGTGATTAGCATTTCCATCATTTCAATATTTTTCATTATTTGTGTTGAGAACACTCAAAATTCTCCCTTTGAGTTATTTTGAGATACATGAATTATTAAATGTACATGTGTTTTTATTCTCGATTGTCAATTTTTTTGTTAATTTCATATTATTTCCAACTATACTCTCTCCACTGTCTTTTATATTAGTGCCCTGGACCCAACAGTTTCTGATTTAGTAGGGTTGCCTTTATCTCTGATGTAGTGTTTTTATAAACACCAAGGAGATTTTCATGCAGATGATTCATGAACCATATTGGGTTCCTGAATCTTATTCTTCCTAAATCTTATTCTTCTTCAAGGCTCTGTCTCATAGCCTGTTTTTGTTTGTTTGTGGTTTGTTTGTTTTGTTTTTGGATATCTTTTCTCTCTTAAAAATTCAGTAGATCTAAGAATCCATATTTCAAGCCTTATCCAAATATATTTATCATACATTCTCTTACAGCATTGAAGAAGTTAGCCTAACATCACGACAGTTGACCTAGGCTTTCAGAACCTTGGTTTGCATTTATCCATAAGGATTTGGGCTGTTGAGACAGACTAAACTATTTCTCTTCCAAAATATAGGTATAATCTATACAAGAAAAAATAAAACTAACTAAAGACTATATGCTTTTAAAAATATATCTATAGGGGCCAGCAGATGTAGTGGTTACTTCACTGGACTCCCATGGGCCTACCACGGTTCAATTTCTGGACCTGGTGTTTTGAAACTCAGGCTGGGCATGTGTGCTCAAAATCCTGAGAGGATAATGGAGGAGAAGTGATTATGGCATGGCCATCTTCCTGGGGATGGAGGGGGCGATTTCTCACTTTCTCTCTCTGCCTCTCTGGTGAGCACATGTGCCCTATAGCAAAAATCTCTCTCTAAAACAAGAAGGAAAATAAAACTATAAAACAAAAACAAAACCTAATGTGGCAATATCTGTGTGCAGAAATGCTTAGAATAGAGAATAAATGGACATTAGGAAAAATGTTTTAACTTGTTCCCAGGTCTCCAGGTGTTCTGAAATGTCTTTAACATGGTTTGCCAATATATTGCATCTCACAGAAAGGAAAAGAAAAATGCTGCCAAATTAGAATAACATTGCTTTCATAACTTCAATGGCTTTGTCATGACCAGTTAGATCAATTTAGTAAGAGGCTTAAGCCCCTTTAGCCATTCTTGAGTGAGACCTGAAATTATCTACATGTTAATTCTGTAATCCCAAACTAATCTTACCCAGGCCTCAGTAATCACAAACTGAAAGACTTTTTGGGACCTCAATAAGAAAGCAAGTTACCTCACTAAATTTTCACTCATTCCTGATCCTTGTCTTTTGAGTCCAATTGGTATATCTCTGCATCTCTTTTAATAACATCTGTGGTTACTTGAAAAATATTCCAATCCCATCTTTCCTTTCCAAGAAATTTAATAATCTCATAACCTTCTATATTAATTAAGCTAATTAATACTGTACAGGAAAGCTTGCTGTGTTTTTAGGAATTAGAATATCCTCATTCAGGGGGCCAGCAGGTTGTGTGGAGATTAAGGTGGCTGAACCCCTCATAGCCGAATGAACGGTGTAATTCCCAGACCCAACAGCTTTAAAATCACATAAAGAAGCAAAACATTTAAGGCACTCAAAAAAGAAAGAAATCAGTTGATTATAATGTTTATGGTAATACCTTTGATTGGACCAAAATGCGGTATATTCATGATGGGAAAATTCATGTGGCATGTTGTAATGATACACAGAGATTAAATGTATAAAAATAAATACATTTTAAAAAGAAAGAAAATCACACTGTGTGTGTGTATGTGAATGCCCAAAATTCTGGCAGGAGAAGGGATTGCTGTGTGACCATCTTCTGTGGATGGTTTTCTTTCTCTCTCTCTGTCTCCAGCAAGCATCTGCACTCTATAGCAAACTAAAGGGGAAAAAAAAATCCTAACTTGGATATTAAATTTATATTTTATATAGATATATATTTATTTGTTTATTTATTTATATTGGAGAGGTTTTTGCTATAGGGCACGTGCACTCGCCAGAAAGAGAGAGATAGAGAGACCGAAAGTGAGAAATCCTGCAGGGGAGATGGCCACACCACAATCCCTTCTCCTCCATTTTCCTCTTGGGATCTTGGGCATGCATGTACATGCCCCAGTGTGAGTTTAAGCCACCGGGTCCGGGACTCAAACCGTGGTCAACTATGTGGGAGTCCAGCAACATAGCCATTATGCCAACTGCTATTCCCTATATATTATATTTAAATACTTTATTTTAAAATTTATTTAGGTGGGTTTGGGTAAAATTATATATATATTTTTCAAATAGATATTCAAGTATTCTAACATAATATAAAATTATTTCTTCTTAACTCACAAATTTTGATACTTTATCTCAGATTAGATTATTAAATGTACCTTTTTTTAATCTTTTTTTATTAAATTTATTTCTCTTTGTATATACATTCAATCGCATTGTTTAGCTTAAAATGTGAACATTTCAATATGTGAACATTTCTCTCCAGTCCTGTTGATCAAAGTATCTTCAACCGATAACACCACACTTCCCCATCCCGTCTTTTGGAGAAGGGATACGGAGATAGAGCCTGTGTTTTTATTCTTGATTGTCAGTTTCCCTATTGGTCCATCGATAAGTTTAGTGATTATGCCATGACTGATTTAATTATTGGTGTTATCTGAGGGAGTCATTATACCCCTTATCACTCTAACTTTGTAAGTTCAAATTTGCAGCCTCTATTAAGTATGCAAATAGATGTTATAATAATTTTTCCAAATTACAAATTAAATATTATCTGAAGAATTTTATTGCCACTAATTTAAACTTAGGAATTATTTGTATAAGGAATTTGAAAATTTGTATTTCAGGTTTCCCTTGGGTCAATACATAAAATCAGACTTTCTGCTACTACAATCTTATAGCACATTTTTTGCAGGTAATGAAGCAATCTATAATCATTGTTATAGCCAGAAGTGCTGAATACATGGCAGTAGGACATAATGGGATTGAACAGTTTAAGCAGATTAGATGAGAACTAATGGATCTCAGACAAGAGATGAGGTATATTGAGAATTCCGTCTCATACTGTGAGAAGGAAAATAACAACCAGTACAGACAGACAGACAGAAGACCAGCGCTGAACTCATCTCATTTTCTACTCTAACCAACATGCCTTAACTAGAAAAATTATAAAATTGGGACCTAGGCATGAAAGAAAAGCCTTGGGGAAAAAATTGAATTGATTAAGTTTATTCTTAGTTGGCGAGGCTATATTTTTTTCTAATTTGTTGAATGGGAACTTGGGATAGGAATTATAATTTATCTAATTTTTAATGTACTACCAATTTCCAGCAGAGACATCAAAAGGTAAATGTGACTTTTGAAAAAAAATTTATCCTTTAGCATTATTTTTAATAGCATTTTTGTTTTACTAGGTTGGAATCAATAAAGATTAAACATTTTTCTTGTATACAAACACGTAACTATTCCTGACAAATCACATTCAACCTTCAAAATAAAGTTTTAAAAAGATTTTTTCCACTCTTTATCAATAAAAGTTTCAAATTGGAATTAATTATTTTTAATTGTATGTTTAGAAGGTGACTTTTTTGCATAGACAATAATTTTTGGAACTCTGAGCCTCAGAGCACTAATTTTAACTTAATTAGTTTGTACATTTCTTCAGCTCATAATTTCAAGGTCCCTACCCTGTTTCAGAAATTACACATCCTTATCTATAAAAACAGAAAGATTAGCTCGCACATATTAAACAGAGTTACTCCTGGTTGAAAGTGATAACATAAGATGAGTGTAAGCATAGAATTTTAATTCTTATTCTGTTTCACCTTTTTTTTTATTAGCTATTTCTATAGAGAAGGAAAGATTCTGGATATTCAGGACTTTTCTCCCCCTCTCCCTTTTTTAAGCTCTTACTCTTATCCTTTCATATTCAATCCACATCTAAAATATTGAAATTTATGTTTTTCTTTTTCTTTCCTGATCAAGATTTCTTGAAATGCAGAGCAGTGTCTCTATTAGCTGATGTTTTAAGTAGTCATCTTCTTGATCACCAACTGGACTGAGAATCTTAAATGGTATATAACCAATAACCTTCTCCGTGCAGTTTCTGTTTTCCATCGTAGTGCAGAGAAGTTATCTCCTTCTGTCAGGCTATTTGATTTGCTTCTGCATGCCACCTAGATGATCCCTTAAATGCTGAAAGCAACCTCAATAATTCTCTAATAAAACTGAAAGAGGAGATTACAAATTCCAAATTCTGATTCCCCCTCTCTAGTACTGTCTCATATCAAAGGAGATGTGAGGCAAAAGAATGGAGGATACCAAAGTGCCAAGACCTACTAAAGTCCAGAATTGTACAGAATTGGAACTCTTTTTATAGCTCATGCTCTCTGTCTTGTTTCTCAGGACAAGTGGAGAATGGGCAGGTCAAAAAAAAAAGATAGAGGAAGTGCTTAGATGTTTTTTTCACTTCATTTTTTTCTCTGTCTTCACTTTCTTTTGTATATACTATCCCGTAGCTGCAATAAACCTTAGAAATATGAGTCAACCAACTCAGTTCTATAAAGATTTTCAAAATTTTATTATTTTATATACATTTAATCACTGTACATATTTACAATATACAACATGGTTTTAACCAGCATGAATATGGTGCATATTAGTCAAGTAAAAGACATTTCCATATATATTATCATTAACAGACAACTCCACATTTTTGTGTCTATTAAATATTTTTGATTTTCCCCCTGATCCTCTCCCTTATTAACAAACAATGAGACTGAATAAGTAATAGTCTCACAACAAAGAAAAGCCCAGATCCTGATGGCTTCACTTCCACATTCTACAAAACTTTTAAAGAACTAACCCTGATTCTCCTCAGACTATTTCTAAAGATCTTAAAGGAAGGAATACTTCCGAATTAATTCTGTGAATCCTTATCCCCAAAACAAACAAGGACATAGCAACAACACAAAATATATAGAGATCAGCATCTCTGATGAATACAGATGCAAAAATTCTCAACAAGATACTAGGAAATAGTATCCAACAACACACTAAAAAGATTATATATATCATGACAAGTTAGGCTTTATTCTAGGGATGCAACGATGATTCAACATATGCAAAACAATAAATGTAATACATCACATCAAGAGAAAAAAAGATAAACCCATATAATCCTGTCAGTCAATGCAGAAAAAAGCATTTGATACAATAACACATCCCTTCATGATTAAGACTCTCAACACAATTGGCATAGAAAGAACATTCCTCAACACAATAAAAGCCATCTATGACAAACTCATAAATAACATCATACAGAATGGGAAAAAACTTTCATCTTTTTTCATTAAAAACTGGAACAAGACAAGGCTGCCCACTTTCTCCACTCCTTTTCAACATAGTAGTGGAAGTCCTAACCAGTTCGATAAAGTTTGATAGGGTCCCTGGATGTGTGAGCCTCTTATTCCCTATACTTTAGGTACATGGCAAAGTCAAGAGGAGATTCCTTTAGGTAGATGGCAATGTCAGGAGGAGATCTCCTTTAGGTACATGGTAAAATCAGGAGGAGATTTTTTCTCTAGGTCAGACCTAATTTCTGAGGCATAACTTTTAGGATAAAATATAGCTGGAAGTAAGACAAAATATTTTTTCTATCCCTATTTTTCTCTCAAAACACTGTTGCATGATTTTTATATACTGCTGTATTAGTTATAGCTCTTTTTTTTTTCTCTTTTATGTTTTGCCACAGAACACGTTTGCTCACTGGAGAGAGAGAGAGAGAGAGAGAGAGAGAGAGAGAGAGGGGGGAAAACAGAGAAAGTGAAAGTGAGAAATCATCCCCCCCTACCCAAACCAGGGATAGCCATGCCTGCTGCAATCCTTCTCCTCTCAGGATTTTGGGCACACAAACATGTGCTCAGTGTGAGTTTCAGGCCAACAAGTCCAAGACTCAAACCACAGTTGGCTATGTGGGAGTCCAGTAACTTCAACTTTTTTACACCATGGACTAGTTGAAAACAATTTGCTAACTGCATCTTCCACATTTTATGAAGCACTAGTGAGCATTATGCTTTTAAATGGATTAATTCCTCAAAAGAAATGAACATTCTATATTCTTTGCAACCTGTCCCAGGTAGCATCCAATTACAACTCTATTACCCAGTTAAAAGAGGTTTACTGTTGCTTCCCTGTCCTTCAGCTTGAGCAATAGAAGCAAGCTGGTAAGATTATTGAACCAAGAGTTCTCCCTGGAACTTCATAAGCACTATATGCTCCATTTCCTGTAATTATATGAAATTTATCTTTTTGAGTAAAGTGTGCACATATTTTGGCATAGCTTTCTTGAGAAAAATAGCTAAGAGTCACAATTTGTCATAGCCATCATCTCTTTCCACCCCAAGAAGATAAAAACATGAGTGTAAGTATCAAAGAGCTATGGGCCTATAAAACATAATTTATCAACTTTGTTTTATTTTTGCTAAACTCAAACTTTGAAGAAAATTCTACCAACCCAAATGAATGATGGAAAGAGACCCTGAGAGACATGTGATGTGGCCCTATGTGAACTTTTTTTTTTTTTTTTTTTTTAGAGGTTTTCGCTATAGGGTGCATGCGCTCACCAGACAGACAGAGAGACACATAGAGACAGAAAGCGAGAAATCACCCCCCAGGGGGGTTGGTCACGCCGCAATCCCTTCTCCTCCATTCTCCTCTCGGGATCTTGGGCACGCACGCACACACGCCTAGCGTGAGTTTTAAGCCACTGGGTCCGGGACGTGAACTGTGGTCGACTACGTGGGAGTCCAGCGACATAGCCATTACGCTAACAGCTGGTTCCCGCCCTGTGTGAACTTTTCAGCAAGAAAATTGAGTAATCCTGGGGTCATCAAGATTATGAATTAGGAAAGTGCTTGTCCCCTATCTAATTTATGCCTATTGGCTTTAAAAAATAAAAGTTTAATTCTTGAGATACACAGCTCCTTCTCCACCCCCAGCCCTCCAACAGCCTTCTAGCCAGCCAGGATCATAAGCAGGTGCACCCTGTGGCAACCTGCAGTCTGAATCCCAGGTTTTCCCATATTACTCCAGTATTGCACAGTGGGGTGCTCCCCGACACATCACGATGGCTGGGCCCCATGCCCATTGCCTTTCATGCTGGGCAGTTGTGTGGCTGAGAGTCTATGATCCTATTCCTCTTTTGTTTTTGTTTCCTGAAAAATTAAATCTTCTTTTCTACTCTTTTCAGTTCCATTTTCCCTCTTTTTCTCTCCATCTCTATTTTCTTTCCAATTAAAAACCAATTGAATCAATTTAAAAGTACTTTTTAAAAAGATTGCATACAGAAATTAGAAAGCATGGGACAGGGAAAGATAAAATATAGTTGTTTATTTTTTAGATACATTATGAAAAATGTTTTATATAAGAGAGTTTATATATCATATTTACTGAAGTCATTGTGTCCTTACTTTGATAATCTTATTTACATTTCCTATTTTGTACTGATTTGTTTTTCTTTCAGAACTTTTGCTAAAGTTAGCAACATTTAAAAAATTATAATCTGTGTCAGATGATGATGTGGTGGTTAAGGGGGTTGGATTCCACATAGCTGGCTAACTACATGGCTTGAGTCCTGGAACTGGTGGCTTAGAAAACTTGTTGGGCACGTGTCCACATGTGCTTAAAATCCTGAAAGGAGTGAGAAGTAGAGGAGAAGATATTGCAACATGACTAGCATCCATGGAGGTTGCATTCCCTACCTCTGTCTCCTCCCAGTAAGTATAAGCACTCTCTGGCAAATTAAAAATAATTAATTAATTAATTAATTAAATAGGTACCAGCAGTTGGTATAATTGCTATGTCACTGGACTCCAATGTAGTCAGCTGTGGTTTGAATTTCAGACCTGGTGGCTTAAACTTACACCAGTCACGTGTGCATGCGTGCCCAAGATTCCAAGAGGAGAATGAGGGAGAAGGGATTGTGGCATGACCATCCCCCCTTGGGGGTGACTTCTCGCTTTCTGTCTCTCTGTCTGCCTCTGTCTTTCTGGTGAGTGCACATACCCTATAGCAAAAACCTCTCCAAATAAATAAAAAAATAAAAATCATATTCTTCCCAAGTGACATGAGATTTTAACATTGTATTTCTAAACTCCTGGTGTTTTCTCTGAAAATTTTCAAAGATATTCAAACTTTATTTCTTTCTTCATACAAGGAAGTCAATAGTAAGATTTCTGATAATACGATATTTGGCATGGTTTAATTTTTCTTGCCTCTTCCCAGCCTCCACCATATTAAAATTATTGACAACAGTGGCAATGGCAATATATTATCAGCACTATTTTACCATTTTAACATTTTTTATGAAATAAAAACGATTTGGGTGTTTGAACACCAAATTTTAGTTTACTTTTTTGCTTATCAGGATTAATGGAGTGATGCTATTTTTCTTTCTTAAGGTCATTTTTTTCATTAAGCATCAAAATCCTTAAAATTGCCTTTTCCCTGTAATATAAGCATTTTCCTTTTAGAGTTTCTAAAAAGATAAACATGAGCATACACAAAACTTTGTGTTAAAGGAGGACAGCTTTATGGCATAGCTGGAGTGAAAGGGAAACTAGACCCTACAAGGTGGTATCTTTATTTGTAATAATTATTTTATGATATTTCTCTGTACTTTCATTTTTGTTTTGTTTTATTTTGTTTTGGTTTGGTTTGGTTTTTGCTATAAGGTGTATGAGTTGCTAAATCAAGAGAGACAGAGGCAGAGAAAGGGAACATGAGAAATCATCCCTCAAGGGGGATGGCCATACCACGATCTCCTTACCTCCATTCTCCTGCTAGGATTCTAGGCACACATGCACAGGAGCCTGGCATGATTTTCAAGCTACCATGTCCAGGATTTCAACTGCGATCAGCCATGTGGAAGTCCAGTGCCCTAATCAATATGACACCTGCTGGCCACTCATATTTTTAAAAATTTATGTACTCTTGTAACAGCTAATATACTAACATTTTATTTAAACTTATGAATCAGAATCAATCAAAGGTGTTCAACACAATTTAATGTTCTCTGTTGAAGATGAATATGGTAAAACCATGATTTGATTACCACACACTGCATGCATATAAAACCATATTGTATACCACAAAGATCTACAAAAATTAAGTGTAAATAAAAACTTTTAAAAGATATAAATAAAACTGAATAAATATTAAACTTATTTTTATGGTAAAGACATCATAAGTAAGTGTATAAGAAGTATTTGTAATACATACAATAAACTAAAAATTAAGAACAAAATATCCCAAGAGTTTTTTAAAAATTGATAATTAAAAAAACCTCTATACTGGTCAAAAAAATAAACTGATGATTTATAAAGAATAAAAATTCACACAAACAAATACACAACATCGGTAAAATTAAATTTCGAGCAATGATAATATATCAATTTACACCTGTCTGGTTGGCACAATCAAACCTAGTACTGACAAGAATGTAAATTACTATAGTTCATTTGGAAGATAAATTGACAATATCTACTGAGATTATATATATATATATATATATATATGTATCCTGGGCCAGCTAGGTGTTATGGTGATTAGGGTGGCTGCCAGGAGTCACTTAGCCTAATGCTTTTTTTATGATTTGGAAATAAACATAAATAAACATAAAAATGAACACATAAAGGCATACAAGTATAGAAAAGCAAGGATTAGGTGGGCCCAACTTCTCTGATAGAGATAGCCATGACCTCGAACTGGCCCCAGGTTTATTCTTTCATAGAGTGGGAAATGGGGGAAGAGGAAATGGAATGCAAAACCAGTTGGTTTTGGATGTTAATTGGCTGAAGAGCAAAGATAACTGTCGCCATGTAATTTCTCTGACCTTTTGGGGTGAATTCTGATAAACACATATGGCTTCCTTTACCCCAATGCGGCTCTGCAGTTTTGATTACAAAAGGCAGCTAGCATATTCACATGCAAATTGATTTAATTACTGTGTAAATAACAGTTCATGGAACCAAGTTTCTGCATGTGTCTGAAGGTCACCATGTTGGCTCAGATTGGCCATTCTCCACAGGTGGCTGAAACCCACATAGCTGACTATATAATTTGAGGTCTGGACTCAGTGGCTTGAAAAAAATACCAGTTGCTGGTGTGTATATGCCCAAAAGCCTGAGAAGAGAGTGGAGAAGGAGGGAATATATCATGGTTATCCCCAGCTAGGGGGTGAAATCTCTCCCTATGTCTCTCTCCAGCAAGTGCACGTGCCCTATAGCAAATTAAAAATAACCCTCTTCTTTATTTTACTACAGAATGTGTACTAATGGAGGCTATACTCCTCCACTACTATGGAGGGGTATACAAATTATATTATTCTTTTTTCATTCTTTGTTTAAAGTGCTACAAGTCTGGAAACAAGCTGAATGTCTACAGTGTAATTACAAGTTTCCCACCTTATCCATGGTTTTATGTACTTAGGTTTCAGCTACTCATATTAACCATGATATTAAATATTAAATGGAAAATTCCAGGAGAAAAATATAAGTTTTAAATTATATACTTTCTGAGTAGCATGGTAAAATCTCTCACAGTTCTTCTCCACTCAGCCTGGACTGTGAATCACCCTTTACTTCAGAATAATCATACTGTATCCATTACCCACCTCTTAAGTCACTTAGCCCAGTCAGTTATCAGATCAACTGTTATAGTAATGCAATGTTTGTGTTCATGTAACCCTTATTATATTTAATAATGTTCTCAAAGTGTAAGACTAGTGATGCTGGCAATTCAGACATGTCAAACAGAAAATGTGAAGTACTTCCTTTAAGTAAAAGGTGAAAGTTGTGCACCTAAAAAGGAAGGAAAAAGAAATCATGATGAGGTTTCTAAGATCTGTGGCTTAGAGAATCTTCTATTTGTGAAATTATATAAAAGGAAATGTAACTTTATGGTAGTTTTGCTGTCATACCTCAAACAGTGAAAGTTATAGCCAAAGTACATGGTAAGGGTATAGTTAAGATAGAAAAGGAATTAAACTGTGAGTGGAAGACATGAACAGAAAACATGTTTTGATTGGTAGCAATGTGCTGTATCAGAAAGTATGAGTCTAGAGGAGGAATTCAGTTAAGGATTCCCTGAAGCAAGTGTTTTATGATTAAAACAATTGTTCTATTTTATTACTAATTATTATTATCTCTCATTGTGCTTAATTTATAAATTAAACTTTATTATAAGTATGTATGTATAGGAAAAAGATCATATACAGGGAGTTTCGTATTATCTGTGGTTTTAGGGATCCACTGAGATGTTGGAACTTATCCCTCATGACAAGGGAAGACTACTGTATAGTGCAACTATTAAATATCTGGGGACTCCACTGCAGAATTGCAGTGGTAGTACAGTGCTCTGTGATGTGAAAGCCATATAGAGGATCAAGATTTTGTTCCAAGATATACCCATACTTGCCAGGCACAGATGCATGTGCTTGTGACCATGGCTAGCCAGGAAGGCTAGGAGGACTGTGGTGTGAAGTTCTATTGAGAGTTCTTGTCTTTCTCTCCTTCTCCCTCTTTCTGTCTTTCAGTTTCTCTCTCGCAAAAGAGATAAAGAAGCAAACTTAGGGGAAAAAATACTTGAAGGATTTCCATGGGGCAATGGTGATGAAGAGAAATTAAATTACCCAGATTAGATTTCCTCTAATCCCTTGTTTTTGTAAATAAACAACAAAAAATACATAAATCTTTATATGTAAGTTTGTAATTGTGTAACATGGAGAAAATGATGTCATATTTTACATCAGCCTATTCATATAGGTTGTCTTTGAGATTCAAGTTAGAGAGGAACAGGAAAAGCATGGAGAAGAAAGAAAAATGAAAAATTAGTATAATGTAATATTAAGTATAGGTAAATAATATATGTTTCTATATGACATTTTGTTATATAAATTTTTTTTACAGTTTATTGATCTATATATTCTGAGAGAGTAGTACCTCTAACAGGGTCTTCACACCACGATTGATCCTTTCCTTGTCCAAGTCAGCCTGACATGTCGATGCCCAGCACATACAGTAAGGTCCTGGGACATGAATTTGGGACCTCCCCATATGGGTCCAGTTACATTACCACTATGTCTCCATCTGGCCCTATATAAAAATTTAATAAACATTTGAAAAAGGACTATAACATTACTTTAAAGAAACTGATCTGATTAAATGACAAAGTTGTAATGTTGATACTAGATTTTAGTTGTATTGTTCTTGTAATGTGGAGAGAAGCTTGTCAGCTATGCTTCTTTCTTTCACTTTTGGAGATCATCTGCCAACTCCAGAAGCCAGATTTGTCAGTCAGCACCCAATGCCAACTTATACCTCGCTTTTAAAGAGAGAATCCAACACAGAATGGCACAGTTTCATTTTTTTTTTCTTGTTTTGGACTCTCTTTTCTTACTCTGCATCTTTAAGCTCCAGCCAAGTTAGCCTTGGCTCTTTCTTGAATTTATCAACCATACACTTAGCTCATGGTCTTCGCAACTGCTCTTCTCTTTACTTAGAAAAATGCTTCCAACAAAGAGCCACATGGCTGAATCTTGCAGTCATCAGGTGTCTGCTCAACCTTATAATGTGCACTTTTCTTAATTTTCCTACATAAAAGAAATACCTTCTACTACTCACTCCAACAAATCTTAGCCCTCTTACTCCCTTTACTCAATTTTGTAGCATCTTTTATTATCTGACATATTACACGTTTACATACTCATTTCCTTCTTTCCTATGTTCCTTCTAATAAAATATAAACTACATGAGAGACTTTGTTTTGATTAGTGTAGTATCTTTTTCCTAGAATAGTATCGTATATTTGTTGCTGGATATGTACTTTTTGAATAGATAAGTGAATTTATGGAGATTAAAGAATACGCTGAAAGGTAAATACACTTACCACTTTATTGAAAATCTGATCTTGGGCCAGCCAGGAGCATAGTGAGTTGAGGTGGTTGGATCCTACATGGCCAACTGCACTGTTCGAATCCTGGATCCAATAGTTTGATAAACTTGCTGGGCATATGTGTATACCTAAATTCCTGATAAGAGAATCGAAGAGAAGGAATTCTGGTGCATTCATTTCCACCAGGGCTTGCTCTCTCACTTTCTCTCTCTCTCTCTCTCAATCTCTTTCTCTCCCTCTCCAGCAAGTGCACATGCCCTATAGCAAAAATTAAAAGAAAAAAAAAAACCTAATTTCATATAAGGAGATAATTCTGCAATTGCTCAGTGTATAGATGTTTTGGACAGAAAATCTAAGTGAGACATTTGTTTTTGTTTTATTTATGAGGGCAGAAAAAGTGAAGAGAAATGTTCTTAGGACAGGAAAGGCTAGAAGTCGTGACTGGCCTTGAATCATGAGTATTTATGCCAGTCTTTGGCCTCCACAACACCCCCAGAAATAGTCAAGAACTCCATGACACATTCACTGAATGAGGATGCACATTAGAAAATGAGAATCCAGTCTGTTAAAAGATTCTCCTGCACCAGTATTCCACAGAAGAGACAAGGCTGCTGATTGCTGAAAGATAGATATGGATTTGAACAATGTGGATATCTCGTAGTCACAATAGGCTAAAAACTAAAAGTCCTACGTCAGTCCCATAGTGTAGTGGGTGAAGGAGCTGGATCCCACACAGCAGACCATGATTTGGATCCTGGCCCCAGAGGCCTCAGAAACACGGCACATACATAAGAATGTGTATTCCAAATCACAATAGAATGAAGAAATGGAGGAAAAATAAATTATAACATGATAACCCTCCATTGTGGGGTGCTTTTCTCTTTTGCTCTCTCTCTGGTGACTACGTGTTCCTCTGGCAATTAAAAAACACCACTGCCACCAACGACAAACATGGCTGGCTCTGTAGTCTAATACTGGCATAAGCCAGATCTTAAATGGCCAACTACAGTTCAAGTCCTGGCCCTGATGACTTAAAAAATACATGCTCACATGGGACCAGCAGATGGCATAATGGGCTATGTCACTAGACTCCCATGTAGTCAACTGCAGTTCAAGTCTCAGACCCAGTGGCTTAACCTCACGCAGGCACGTGTCCGTGTGTGCCCAAGATCTTGAGAGGAGAATGGAAGAAAAGGGATTGCGGCATGGCCATCCACCCTGGGAGATGACTTCTCACTTTCTGTCTCTCTGTCTCTCTCTGTCTTTCTGACAACCACAAGCGTTCTATAGCAAAAATCTCTCTAAAAAATAAATAAATAAATAAATACATGCTCACATGTGTGCCCCAAATACCAACTGGGTGGGTAGGTAAATGGAGGGGAAGGGCCCACGAAGGAGTGCTTTCAACCTTTCCTTCTCTCTCTTCTTCTCTCTTTGTGGTGAGTGCGTGTACACTCTGGCAATTAAAAAACATAAAAAAAGAAAGAAAAAAAAAGAAAAAAGACTAAGTCTTTTCTCTGGACTCCATGCAAATCTCTCCAGTTTTCTAATATAAGGAAAAGAAAGAAACCCTTATGTTCATGAAATCGAATTATCACTGACCCTGTGATTAAAACTTGTGAAACTTATTTAAGTTGAATTAAATAAACTTTTTTTTTTTTGGAGAGGTTATTTTTTTTTTTATCGCTATAGGGCACGTGCACTCGCCAGACAGAGAGAGACATAGAGACAGAAAACGAGAAATCACCCCCCAGGGGGGATGGTCACACTGCAATCCCTTCTCCTCCATTCTCCTCTCAGTATCTTGGGCACGCACACACATGCGCCTGGCATGAGTTTAAGCCACTGGGTCTGGGACGCGAACCGCGGTCAACTACATGGGAGTCCAGTGGCATAGCCATTACGCTAACTGCTGGTCCCCTGAATTAAATAAACTTTGAAAGATAATTTTAGTTGATACACTAGTTTGCAAATTTTTAAATACTATGATCCTACTGTTACTATTACAATAACACTGTTCACATGAAGACCTGTTCTTTCTCATACACAGATCAATGTGTACATAAGAAAATCTATAAAGGTATCTAAATTACAATAACCAAAAAATTTTAAGCAAGTAGAAGAACATGCATATGCCATTTTCTATATAAATACAGCATTTATTTTATGCCAAATTGTAGGAAATAATATTTAAATCTGCTAAATATGGATACCATCTCTGGAATCGCTAAGAACCTTTGTGTAACATACTTGCATGCACTGTGTACTGATTGAATTTGGAGTAAACTTTGGTTTTCTACCATCTGTGAATCTTTTAGAGAACTGGTGTGAAGGTTGTGATTATTTTCAAAAGTTACTACTCATTTGAGGAATAAACATGAACTTTGATGTGATAAACTTTGAAGGTATATTGGAAATAGTTTAAAGCATTCTTGAGCTGAAAGAACATAGGCTATAGAAGATTCAGGAAAAAGAGAGAAATATATAATATATATATAGAAAGATTAATTTCTTTGAGTCTCAAGATATTGCACAAAAAGGAAAAACAAGGAAAGAGAAAAATATCAAATGTTCAAAAAGTAATCTCTTCCTTCCTCTCTCTCTCTCCCTCTCTTTCAGGGGAGAGATACAGAAAATGAGGAGGACAGGGACCATCAGTTAGTGTAATGGCTATGTCACTGGACTTCCATGTAGTTGACCACGGTTTGAGTCCCGGACCTGGTGGCTTAAAACTCACGCCGGGCGCATGTGCATGTGTGCCCAAGATCCCGAGAGGAGAATGGACGAGAAGGGATTGCGGCATGACCATCCCCCCTGGGGGGTGATTTATCGCTTTCTGTCTCTCTGTCTCTCTGGCCAGTGGCTCTCTGTAGCAAAAACCTCTCAAAAAAAAAAAAAATGGGGAGGACAATACTGATATAGCTCTGTGGATACAAATATCCTTGTGTCCTAACTCTGGATGTGCTGTCTAGTATTCTGTACACTGTTGCCCCTCTGTATGATGACCTGCCAGAAATGGATTGTTAAGTAAGAAGAAAATGTCATAGTAGGAGAAAAGCATGGAAATCTTGGCCAATATTCACTGCCAAGATGGTACAACAATAGCAGTTACCTGAAGACAAATATTAACAGATACTTAGAGAATATGTTCCAGAGAGGTACAGTCTTGGACAATCTCTGTACAATAGACCAAATATGTATTTCCAACCAAACTTTCCATGTTGAAAGCCTAATTTAGGAACCAGCAGTTTCTGTAATGGCTATGTCGCTGGATCCCATGTAGTCGACCACGGTTTGAATCCCGGACCCGGTGGCTTAAATTCACACTGGGCATGTGTGCGTGTGTGCCCAAGAACCTGAGAAGAGAATGGAAGAGAAGAGATGGCCAAGTGGCCATCTCCCCTGGGGGGTGATTTTTTCGCTTTTTGTCTCTCTGTCTCTCTCTATCTTTCTGGTGAGTGCACATGCCCTGTAGCTAAAATCTCTCCAAAAATACAAAATTAAAAAAAGAAAGCCTAACTCTCAAGGTGTTGGTATTAGGAAGCTGGGCCTTGGGAATGTGATTAGGTCCTGAGGGTGGGGGCTTTACAAATGGGATTTATGTCTCTAAAAATAGATGCCCATAGAGCTCTTTTGCTCTTTACCATGTGTGGATGCGAAAAAGAACATGGCTATCTATAAAGTAGAAGTGGGCTTTCCTTTGACACTAGATCTACTGGAGTCTTGATTTTGTACTTTCCAATCTCCAGAATGATGAGAAATAAACTTCTATTGTTTATAGACCACTCAGAATATGTTACTTTGTTACAACAGCAGAAGCTAAGACCCTCTGTTTATCAAAACACACCACTCCAGAAATTATAGTGAAATATCTGAGTCTCCAGGTTTTGAGGAGTAGTAAGAACCAGAAGACACTTCCTGGAGGTTGGTGGGTAAAGCCTTCATTTAAAATTGGATTAGGCTAAGTTGTTCATTGTAAAGATATACAATGATTAAAGGAAATTAAATATATGTGTATATATATTTAAAAAAAATAGATTAGGTCCCAAAGCACAAATGACCCTCTTCCCAGGGATTTCAGACTCAGGAGGTTTATTTAAGGTCTATTTTTTTTTTTTTTTTTGCTATAGGGCGCAGATGCTTGCCAGAAAGAGAGAGAGAGAGACAGAGAGACAGAAAGCGAGAAATCACCCCCCCAGGCGGGATGGCCACGCTGCAATCCCTTCTCTTCCCTTCTCCTCTTGGGATCTTGGGCATACATGCACACGTGTCCAGCATGAGTTTAAGCCACTGGGTCTGGGACTCGAACCATGGTCGACTACATGGGAGTCCAGCGATATTGCCATTATGCTAACTGCTGGTCCCATCAGGTCTATTTTTAACAAGTGAGCAGAAATAAAACTGAATAGCATGCTGGTCTGCAAGCCCAAACTGACAGAACCTACCCCTCAAAGAGGGACTAAAAAAAGAAGAGGAAGAGGGACCAGCAGTTAGCATAATGGCTATGTCGCTGGACTCCCATGTAGTTGACCACGATTCGAGTCCTGGACCCGGTGGCTTAAAACTCACACCAGGCGCATGTGCGTGCCCAAGATCCCGAGAGGAGAATGGTGGAGAAGGGATTGTGATGTGGCCATCCCCCTTGGGGGGTGATTTCTTGCTTTCTGTCTCTCTGTCTGGTGAGCACACGCACCCTGTAGCAAAAAACCTCTCCAAAAAAAAAAAAAAAGAGAAGAGGAAGAGAATGCCTTTTTCCACACAGGAGAGAAGCCAGGCACAGATGATCATGTCTGTGTCACCACACAAAGCCCTGCCAGTTCAGAGATTTTGAAACTTTTTATAGCCACTGCTGGTTTGGAGACTTTTTGGAAATCATGAAGAGTAGCTTTCCTTGAGAGTGGGCTAAAAATATGCAGGAAGTAAATACCCATTAATCTCATAGCCTCCTGCTGACCTGAGGCATAGTCTAGGAGTCTTCCTGAAAGTAAAAGGGAGCCCTGCTCAATCTCAAAGGAGGAACAGTTCCAAAATGGCTGCAAAGACTTTTAAAAAGCCTTTAAGCCCTTGTTTTTTATTTGCTCTTTTGAGGGAATATAGATATATCATTGTGTATTACAGTCATGAAGGAAACACAGAAATAACAATGTGAAATATGCCCTGCTTGCCCCCAGGCCAATAAAAATTAATTAGAAAGACAAGCTTTACTTATCCCCTGAGTCGAGACTCGGTCTGTACTTAGTTTTCTCTCCTCAGGCAGCCAGGAATCTGGGAGGACAGAAAACCACTTGAAAACTGCAATCAATCCCAGCCTTCAGTGGTGAGAGTGGCTCTTACCACAATCACCTACCATCACGGCGGGTCTGTGAAGAGGAACGTTTTCCAACTGGTGCAGCCTAGAGATTTACAATGCCCCAGTGATGTTAAGAATGAGAAAGGCTTGTCTAAAAAAAATTGAGGTTGAGAATCAGCCCACACTTTCTGGAAGAATCTAATCTTTATGTAACTGCCTTTATGCTCAAGGTAGTGAATTATGATAACCTCCCATTCCCACCTCTGGATGGGATGGTGCTATGTTGGAAGAAGCAAATAACATACCCAGCTATTCTAGATCAGAGGGAAATAAAAGCCTCACAGCCAGGTATACCATTGTATGTGGAAACAAACAAACAAAATGAACATTTCAAGTCTGGGAATTTCACCACTGGATAAAAAGCTAATCAGTAGTAGTACCTCTTGGAAAAGGATTGAAAACAGTTTTGTTTTTCTTTTTGTGTGGACTCATAGATTCATTAGAAAGTAAATGTAGTTCTCTAGAGATACTAAATTTGTTTTGATTCTTTGGGTTTTGTTTAAAATTATTCTGAAATACGAAGAGTGTGCATAAGTTATATGTTTGATTTAAAGGACCATGATAAAACACATACAGTGGACCCAAAGTGCAGTTTAAAAGAGGACATAGAATGAACTGCTCTAGTTCTCTGTGTGCCCTCTATAAACTCTTTTCCTTCCTCCCTCTGAGGGTCACTATAACCTGAATTTTGAAACTATTATTATTGGGTTTTTTTTGCAGTTTTACTACAGGATATGTTTTTAAAGACTTAATTATAGTTTAAAATTCAATTCAAGATTGTATAGCTGTAGATTTGTTTGTGCTGTGGTAAAAAATTTCACTATAGAACTAAACCACAATACTTAGATATTTCAGTGTGTATAGGTGGTTACTACTAGTTTGTGTAAATGTGTGTTTTTATTTGCTTGTTTTTTTCACCATTACAAATGATGCTGTTGTACACTCATAGAAGAGACTTTCCAGGACAGTGCACTATAACTTCAGTTACATGTTTCAGCTACCTGTTTTATTTCATTTATTTATTTTTTTAATGAGAGAGATTTTTTGCTATAGGCTACATGCACTTGCCATGGAGACAGAGAGACAGAAAATGAGAAGTCACCCCATAGGGAGAATGGCCTCACCACAATCCCTTCTCCATTCTTCTCTTGGAATTTTGGGCATACACACACACGCAACCTGTGTGAGTTTTAAGCCACCTGGTCCAGGACTTGAAATGCAGTCGACTACGTGGAAGTCCAGTAACCTAACCATTATGTCATCTTCTGGTCCCTCTTTCTGTATATTTAAAAAAACCTATTACCTGAGCATGCATTCCAGGCCAGTTGAATTAGTAACCCTGATGGTGGGACTGAT
Organism: Tupaia belangeri chinensis; assembly: GCF_000334495.1. Lineage (NCBI taxonomy): Eukaryota > Metazoa > Chordata > Mammalia > Scandentia > Tupaiidae > Tupaia > Tupaia belangeri. The sequence continues at coordinate 511,984 of NW_006207163.1, forward strand.
GTTTTGTGATAATTCACTAAGTGATTTTAAGCTGCAGGTAGTGTTGAAACTTCCTTAGCCAATAAACATCTGAAAGTAGAGAATCATGGTAATGAAGTATGTATATTTTTACTTTAATAGGTAATATTAAATTAGAGGCCAGCAGTTAGTGTAATGGCTATATCACTGGAGTCCCACGTAGTCGACCGTGGTTCGCATCCCGGACCCGGTGGCTTAAAACTCACACCAGGTGCGTGTGCGTGCGTGCCCAAGATCCCGAGAGGAGAATGGAAGAGAAGGGATTGGGGCGTGGTCACCCTGGGGTGGTTTCTCGCTTTCTATCTCTCTGTCTCTCTCTGTCTGTCTGGCGAGCGCACGTGCCCTATAATGAAAAACCTCTCTTCCCCCCAAAAAAAATAAGTAATATTAAATGACTTCTATACTGGATATACAATTTACATTCTTTTTCTAAGATTTTTTAAAATTTAACTTTATTTATTTACTTTAATTTGACCAGAGAGGGATAGAGTAAGAATGAGAGAGAGAGGGAAAGTGAGAATGCAAGCTGCCAGATCCGGGACTTGAAACGTGATCAGCCATGTGGGAATCTGGCACCCTTAACCACTATGAAAGACCCCCTTTTTATAGAAGAATTTTTTTTTTTTTTGAGAAAGATTTGTTTTGCTATAGGGGGCATGTGCGCTTGCCAGACAGACAGAGAGAGACAGAGAGACAGAAAGAGAGAAATCATCCCCCAGGAGGGATGGCCACATTGCAATCCCTTCTCCTCCATTCTCCTCTGGGGATCTTGGGTACACACGCACACACGCCCGGTGTGAGTTTTAAGCCACCGGGTCCAGGATGCGAACTGCGGTCGACTGCATGGGAGTCCATCGAGATAGCCATTACACTAACTGCTGGTCCCCTATAATTTTTTTTTTTTACTTTATTTATATATTATAATTTGACCAGTGAGGGGGAGAGAGAGAGAGAGAGAGAGAGAGAGAGAAAACAAGGATGGATAATTTACATTCTTACCAAAATATGTGAAACTCCTGTTTCTCTATATCCTTGCTAAAATTGGTATGTTCAGACATTAATGTTAGTCTTATAAGTGTCAAATAGAAATATATTGTAGTTTTAATTTTGTTTTAACTTTTGTAATTTTTTTAATTGCCAGAGAATGAGTTCATTTGCTAGATACAGAGACAGAGAGAGAATAACAGAGAGAGAAAGAAAGAGACAGAGCACTTCCCAGTTGGACAAACTACAATCCTTTTACCTCTGTTTGTCCTTCCAGTCAGAATTTTGAGCACTCCCACACATGTGCCCAGTTTGTCTTTTGAGTTGCCAGACCTAGGATTTGGACCACTGTTTGCCATGTGGGATCCTGCTCTCTTAACTGCTAAGCTATAGAGAAGTCTTGTTTTTAGTCTTGATTTCTCTATTTTCTAATGAGATTAGGCATATACTCATGTATATTGACCATGGTTATTTGTTTATTTATTACATTTTATTTTTTCATTCATTTTATTTTAAGTTGACCAGAAAAAGCGAGTGAGGGAGAGAAAGAGAGAGAGAGAAAAAAAGTGAGAAAGCAAGCCACCGGGTCCAGGACTGGAGCCGTGGTCAGCCATGTGGGAGTGTCCAGCACCTTAAATGCCATGCCACCTGCTGGTTCTGAGTTATTTGTTTATTTAAAGTTTATTTATTTGTTTCTTCCATAAGTGAGAGACACAGAGTGAGAGAAAAAGAAAGAGAGAAAGAGAGAGAAGCAGGCACCCTCAGTAGGACCTTCACGCTGTAATCAACCTCCAGCTTCAGTCAGCCTTAACTCATGGATATATAAGTACCTTACATGTTCAGAAAGCTCTCCAGACACAAGTCTAGACTCTTCCCATCTGGATTGGCCTTGTAGAGCTTTGTATTACTGATTCACCACAGTGTGGTTCTTCACTAAGAAGTGACCACTTTTAGTGATACACTTTTATGTCTTATGTCCAGTTTCTCTTTTGATTTTCTTGTATTTTTCTTATGTATTAGACACAAGGCAGAAGTGCATCATGTAAAATTGGTCCATATAAACCTCCCAGTGGAAGTCTTTTATTTTTTTTCATCTTCTGGCCAGATCTGATAGAAGACTTAATCTCAGTCTCTGCTCTAACATTTTGTGTAGGACTGGATAAGTCATTGTTGGGAGGATGCCTTGTGTATTATAAACTGTTTACTAGCATTCCTGACCTCTATATACAAATTGTCAATCATATCCCAGAAACACAGCCATAGTGACAAATTTTCCATTGGGGTCAAACTTTCCCCCAGTTTGAGGCATGACCTAGAAGATGGTGTCGCTGCAAAAGGAAGTCTGCATTCTCGAATCACTACTTGGAGAAGAATAATTCACCAATTAGGAAGCAATTAGACTTGGGGCTTATCTGTTACCTTTTCTAAAATTTTCAAAGCTTCATTATAATTCCCCAGTTTTTCATTTATTTAAATTTTTAAAAATTTATTAGAGAGTGTATATGCTCACCAGAGAGAGAAAAAAAAAGGAGAGAGAAAGCACCCCTCAATGGGACATGGTTATACCTCAATCCTTTTCTGTCGGGATTTTGAGTACATAGGCACGTGTGTCTATTATGTTTTTCAAGCCACCACAGCAGGGATTTTAACATTTTAAGACTCTCTTAATTACCAGCTTATAGGTCTGGACCATTTTATTTATTTATTTATTTATTTATTTATTTATTTATTTATTTATTTCGCGAGAGATTTTTGCTATAGGACATGCAGGCTCACCATAGAGAGAAAGAGAGTCAGAGAGACACAAAGTGAGAAATCATCCCCTCAGGGAGGGCCATACCGCATTCCCTTCTTCAGTCTCCTCTTAGGATTTTGGGCACACAGCGTGAACTTCGTGCCCCCGGGTCTGAGACTCTATCTGCACTTGACAATTTTGGAGTCCAGAAGTAAGTGACTGTTAATTCTGATATATTTTATGGCTTAAAGCTAAATGAAAATAAAGTTAGAATTGTGAAATTATCTGGGTGGAATTTAACTATTCGATATTGTGTAGGATATGTGCGTACAGAGAGGACTTGTGTGTGTCTGGTAATGCTTTTGACCTTAACTCATGTTCTATCTCATGGTATAGTTACATGAATTAATTTTAGTTGGTATTTTCTTGCCTTTTTTTTTTTATCATTTTGCTTTCAAGCATTCTGTGGTCGTATACTTTACACATGTCTTATCTAAACAAGTCTAATGTGGCATGTTTTTGTCTTTGAATAATTTATTTACATTTGTTGTATATATAGGGATATAAATATGTTGACATATTTGGTTTTATTTGTCATCTTATTTCTATACCTGAATTTATTAAGCTGTTTCTGTGTTCTTCTTTATTCTTATTTTATTGATTTATTTTCATTGATTGGATTTTGTTTTGTTACCTCATTCCATTTTGTCTCCAAGCATATTGGAAGTTATATGAACTATTTATATTCATTTAGTGTTACATGCTTGTCTAAATTTCAAAAGACTAAAATTAATCATATATCTTTATCCATGTCTTAAAAAAATGCAAGAACCTTAGAATCCTTTACTTTCAGTGGCCTCCTTTTCTAACTTAAATGCAGTCATCGTGCAAAATTTTTATTTCTTGATTTTCTTAATTCTACAAATTGGACATTTGTTTTATGAACTTGATATTTGTTTAAATTTACTAGAATATTTTCTCATCATTTTTCTTTGTTTATAGATATTTATCTGGCATTTTTCTTCCTTCTGAACTATATTCTTTAGAAGCACCTTTTCTGAAAGTCAACTAATACTTTCATAGTATCTTCAGTCTTAAGATACTTCACTAACTCTACATATGGAAATATGATATTTGTCTTAGTGTTTTATCAAGAAGTCACCATTCTACTATTTGTTTTTGTTTTCTAATACGTTTTCCAAAAAATAACAAATTCTGGCAGGAATGTGAAGAGGAACTCTTATTTTTTTTTAAGGTTTTTGTCATAGGGCATGTGCACTCACCAGAGAGAGACAGTGAAAAGGAGTGAAAAAAGACCCTGGAAGGATGGCCACACTGCTGTCCCATTCTCCCTTTGGGATTTTGGGCATGCACGCACATTTACCTGGTGTGATTTTCAAGCCTTTGGGTCTGGGTCTTGAACTACTATGAGTCATATGAGAATCCAGTCCCTTAACCACCATGCCACTTTCTGGCCCCCAAAAAGGAACTCTTTTCCACTCTTGATTGAAATGTAAATGAATACAGTCATTATAAAAACAGTATAGAGGCTCTTCAAAAGACTAAAATTTGAATTGCCATATGGCATAGATGAAGAGACAGAATTAGAAACTGAATGTAGATCTAGTTGTAGAAATGAACCATAATGAAGCTAAGAGAAACAAAGACATGGAAAAAGTATGAAAGACAATTAAGATCTACAAGAAAAGAACACAAAGGTCTAACATATATAAAAATTCAGCTCAATATTACATCAGAGGAGAATATAGGGTATGGTTAGTGCTATGGTTTGGATAATTGCTTGTTCTCCAACTTTCATGTTTTGAAATTTGGTCTTAGTGGGTGTTAATTGGATGTCCTCCAGAAATTCGTGTGTTGGGGCTTGATTGTATTACTGTATTAAAATGGGGTTCAGAGAACAAGCTTAATTGTATTATAGTGTCCTGAGATGGGGCCTTTTGGCATGATAAATGTCATTAGGGTGAGACCTCCATACCTGAGATCGGATACAGGTTATAAGGTGAGAGAATGAGATTAGACTGGCACTGGCACAGATTGAAGGTCACATGTATACTGACAATGGTCCTCTAAAAGTTATGCCTTCTACCACTTTGGGATGCCTTTGACTTTCCAGTCACCAGCACTAGGAGTCAAAATAAACCTCTATTTCTTTAATGTGGCCTAGTGCCAGGTATTTCTGTTAGCAGCACAGTAACAGGCTAAGGTGGTTAGTAAAGGACATAACGCATGAGTGTATTCCAGAATCCATAAAAGATAGCAATTTTCAAAGAGAGAAGCTGAACAGTTCTTAAGGAGAATACCTTTTTAAAGCTGGATTGATGGTGGTAACACAGCAGAGGCATGATGCTATGACACTTGGCCCATGTGCAAGTGGATCCTGGGTTTGCAACCCAGGGCTTCCTTCTGCACTCTGTACACATGCATGTACACTTCCTTCTGCACTCTGTACACAGCATGCCTGTGATCTAAGGCTGGCTGGGGGTGGGTTGTGGTTAGGGTCTGTTAGGGTCTTTGTTTGTCTTTATGTCTCTCCCTATCTCTTTCATGAAAAATATATAGTGGATGAACTAAAAAGAATCTGAGAGAGAGGACCAGCAGGAGGCCTGATGATTAAGGCACTGGATTCTCCACATAGCCAATCGTGATTTGAGTCTAAGATCTCATTCTCTCTCTCTCTTTCTCTGGTGAATTAAAAAAATACTAATAAAGTAAATAAATAAATAAATCTAAAAAAAGGAAAAATTATAGTTATCTTAAAAAAATAAAAACCTGAGAGAGAAAATAGGTGAGCATTATAATAAATATACTTATCAAAAACATAAAGAAAAGATAGTTAAAACAGTTTGGAAACAATTTTTTCCATTTTTGTTCCCATTTTTATTATTGACACCTGATAACTGTACATATGTATGGATGTAAATGTTTTATTTTAATGCAAAAGTACGGTGTGTAGTGACCAAATCAGGATAATTAGCATAACCATCATCTCAAACATTTGTCATTACTTTGCATTGGGAGCAAAGTCCTATCTGTGAGGTAATCTAAGATATATAGTAAATTACTGTTAACTATGATACCCTACAGAACTGTATAACACTACAACTTGTTCCTTTTATCTGTTATTTTGTGTTCATTAAGAATGATTTAAATTAGAATCATTACATTTTGTATTCACGTACATACGTTGAATTCTTAATGTAAATTATTATGGATTTTAAAAAATTATTTAAAAATTTTAAGTTCTTTTTCAGTCTTCCTGGTCAACTATTATTAGCAGTTAGTTAAGGGCTGGCAGATGGCATGGTGGTTAAGGATTACATTCCCATGTGGCTTCTAATAGTTCAAGTCCCACACCTGGCAGCTTGCTTTGTCACTTTTCCTTTCTCTCTCTCTCTAGTCAAATTAAAAATAGTAGTAAATAAAATAAAATGAATAATTTTTTTAAAACTAGCTAATTAATTATATATTCTATACTCTTTTTATTTTTTACATTTAATCACTGTACATCCTTACAGCATACATAATGAATTTTCCCAGTCTGAATATAGTGCATATCTGTCCATTCCAAGACATGCATGTGCTTGCCAGTTGTGAGAGAGGGATTCCTATGGGAAATGAGCATGATACAATCCCTTTTCCATCTTTCCTTCCTTCCAGAATTTTGGCCGTGAATGCACATGCCCTGAGCTTGCTTTACCAACCTTCAGATCCAAGACTCAAACCATGTAGTCAGCCATGTGGCATCCAGCCACAGGAACCACTGTGCTACGAGTTGCCATATCATTTAAACGTTTCTAGCGTTCTTACTCCTAAATGATTTATTTTATAGTATTATTGTCTGTAGTATCCTTGGGTCTGATTCCCAACTTATTTTCTATTTTATATCATCTTGGATCATTAGTCATCTTCCATTTTTAAAATATAATTTGTCATTATAAGTTCATGTTTCTTCAAACTTTATATATAGGAATAATTTAAATTTGGGGCTTAATATGCTTTATTTTTTTCAAAAGAGTATTCTTTGTTTAAGATAAATCTCCATAAGGCATTAACTAATTGGAAGTATAATATTTAAATTAAATTATATACTTGGATTTCATGGCCACATGCTTTAATTCTTGTGTGTGGCTAGAGATTCTTAGAGGAGACTCTCTTCCTTGCTTCCTTCTTTTCTATTATTTTTTCCGACCATTCCTAGCCAGTATGAGACAGCCAAGGTATCGCCATCACATCCTTTTACAGGTGGGGTCATATTTTTCTGGTTTACCCGCTAGAGATGATGGCTTCTTGGTCTCCTGACTTATGCTGGAGTCTCCAATTTTCTCTCTTTCAACCAAATTATTGTTTGACTTTGTCTCCTATCTTTTTTAGAGGATGAATTAATCTATAAACTAAAGGAGAGTTGGGCTTATCCATAGCTACCAAGCAAATTCTAGAAACTTACTACTTGGATTTGAATTTTTATTTCTGTTTTCATTCTTGGAGAGTTTTCAGAGTCAAAATCTGAAAAAGAATGAACACACCCTGCACTAACTCACCACTTATGGCTTTCTAAAAGCTATACCTTCTCAGAGGCTCTGCTTACTGTTCCTGAAAGAAAAGGTAAAGGAGCCAGTGTTCCCAAAGGCAACTAAGAGCAGTGTGTGCCCAGACTGACCTGGATTGAATGTAGTTGGCTCTCTGAGGAAATCGTTCTCTTCCCTGGAAGTGTCTCAGGAGCCCGAAAGGTACACCTAATGGTTCTATTTTCTAAGCAATGTGGTTTACAGGCTTTTTGAGGATTTCCCTACCCAAATGTTTTCCAGTGGCATAAAGAAGTCTCTTGGATTTGTATCAGGAGTCCCTAGGGAAAGTGAGGTATGATCACTGCAACTATTTTATCATCAGCTAAACAAGTTGGGAAAGAAGAGAGCAGAAAGGATAGAAGGATTTGAATTTTAAATTATTTATATACCACAAACAAATGCTATTTATTTCTTCCACATTTGACTTATATTTATTATTCATACTGGTAATTTTTCCTGTTTATCTCCCAGTGTTATGATCCTCTGTGAAGCGGGAGCTGTCTATGGCCTTGATGCAATTCTGTCACATCTTCAGGAAGTAAAGTTCTTAGATGTCCCAAGACATAAGCAATTATTCTGTGTGTCCATATGCTGACTTCACATTAGGATTTTTATAGAAATTGCATCTTGTTATGTATTTTAGGTATTGACTGGACACAAACTGATAGAGTGTGTGTGTGTGTGTGTGTGTGTGTGTGTGTGTGTTACCTCAAATGTTATTTACAAATTGATTAACACTTGGTGACATAAATGTCAAATTCAAAAGTACACAGCACAATGCAAAGAACAAATATACTAACAGCTTCAGGCTATGAATTATTTATTTTATTTCCATTCGTTGTCTCCAGATTTTCTTGTTTATCTGTAATATACTACACAAACAAATTTGTAACACTGACTTGACCCTCTCATCATGTATTTCTATTATTTAAAGCAACACTGATGACTGTGCAATAAAGGAGAGAGCTGAATTATAATCCCATATTGCAATTTCTGGGTGCATTGGGGCATATCTTTTAATTAGCAAAGTGAGGCATGTTAAGCCCCTATATCTTTCAAAGTTATTTAGTGACTCAAAAGAGATAACCAGTGTGAATGTACCTTTTAAAAATATTTTTAAGATTTTTGCAATAGAGCACATATGCTCACCAGAGTGAAACACAAAAAGGGAAAGTAAGAAATCACTCCCCAGGGGAAGGGCCACACTACAATCCCTTCTTTGCCATTCTCCTCCTGGGATTTTGAGCTTGTACATACATGCTCCTGACATGAGTTTCAAGCTGTCTGGATTGGAACTTGAAGCATACTCAGCCATATGAGAGTCCAGAACCTTAACCACTATGCCACCTGATGGCCCCACAAATGTACCTTTAGAAGAGCAAATGCTAAATATCAAGTATTATTATTATTTATTGTTCTTTCAATGGGTAGTTCAGATTGCTTTTTGTCGAGAAAAATAAATACATTTAACATATCTTTCTATAGGCTACTCTCAAGTTTTGGTTATATTTTATTTTTAGTTAGCAAAGTCTCTGTCAGAATTTTCTGTGAGAAACTAAAAGTGTGTGTGTGTATATACACACACGCAACACTTGAATTCCCTTATATATTATTGTTGAAATATTTTCTAGGAAGTACTAAAATTTGGCATGACTTGCTGTTAATATTGAAATTACTGGGTTGTATATTAATAAGTTTTGCCAGCATTTGCTTCCTTCCAGCCCACTGATTTTCTGAAATGCACATCTTCAATTGATTAGGATATAATTTCTTGATTTATTCCTGAACACAAACCAAAACAACAACAAAAAAGCAGAAAGATCTGTTATTTTTCTTTCCTGGGAACATTTCTAAGCCTAATGAAATTTTTAAAAGGTCGGCTAAAGGTTTACTGATTTTTTTTGCTTTTTTCCCTTAATCTTCTTAATGCTTTGTGTGTCATCTAAAATTGGTGCTTTATCAATTTCAAGTGCATTTGAGTCTTTTTTTATTAAAAAATCAGTCGTATTTTTCTTTTTGTTTGACTTATCTGTCTTGCCTGAAAAGCAAAACAAATATTTCAATCAATCCTATTAGTATAAACTAATTTAAGTTTCTATTATAAAAAAAGATAAATTTTCTTTTATTAATGCATAGGCACATATACAAGTTACAGATAGAAGATTATAAATCTTAAAATTATGCTTGTTACCTTTTTGAGAAACAAAATAAATATATTCTAAAGAAACATTTCCCATAAAATTCTAGATCTCTGGGCCAACAGTTCCTCTTGTAATTAAATAATTAGAGTTGTTTTTCTGGTAATATGGAATATATTTCCTGGTAAATGCAAACATGCAACTGTCTTATATATATAGTTGGAAGTGTCATAAATTTCTTGGGTCATGATAATTTATTAAGTTTTTGCTGTAAAATATTAAAGCATGTTCATGGTTAACAGTAACATTTAACATTGCAAATAAAGGTAAACATCTCTCTCTTTCTCGCATTCTCTTTTTTTACATGGTGAAAGATATCTTAATTAAGTTCAAATACATCATATGTATGCCAGAATATAACTTCTAAAGAGCTCCCATTTGAACAAAATATATTTCTTTTTTTTTTTTTTTTTTGAAGAGGTTTTTGCTATAGGGTGCATGTACTCGCCAGACAGACAGAGAGAGACAGAGAGACAGAAAGCGAGAAATCACCCCCCAGTGGGGATGGTCACGCCACAGTCCCTTCTCCTCCACTCTCCTCTCGGGATCTTGGGCACACACGCACATGTGCCTGGTATAAGTTTTAAGCCCCTGGCTCCAGGACACGAACCACGGTCGACTAGATGGGAGTCCAGCGACATAGCCATTACGCTAACTGCTGGTCCCTGGACAAAATATATTTCTGATGTGAACCATTATTGATGTGGTAACGTATCCAAGAAAAAAAAAAAAAAGGTCTTGTTTGGTTTTTATTTAATTGGTATTTTTCTCAAGGATGTACTATAAATATACTATAATTAAAAGAAAGGATACACTTCATACATATTAAACACCTGCTCTCCTAGTCTGCTATTATGCTGCTAACAGAAATAAGTGGGACTAGACAATTTTTAAAGAGTAGAGATTTATTCGACTCACAGTTATGGTGGATGGAAAGCACAAAGGAGGTGGGCTGACATAAGACTGTCTTATGTTACAACATGACTGATAGAAACAGAGAGGATGATAGGCATTTTGCAGAAAGAGAGAGAGAACTTGGGTCAGCCATCTTGTTTTTATAGCAACTCACTTTTGGAAGAGCTAACCACTTCTCATGAGAGCAAAAACTCACTGTCTCATGAAATCCAGTCATGAGAGTGATGCCTCCACGATCCTATCTCTGCCCACTAGGCCTCACTTCTTAAAGATCTCACTGTCTTCCAGCACCATTACACTGGAGACCAAATTCCAAAGCATTAATATTTGGTAGTTTTCTAAAAATAACTGAAAAAAAAACTTGTTTATTTATTTAATGTTTCAAGAAACAGAGACTCCAAACAGGGTCTTTATGCCACCATTCATGCCCAGGCTCATCTGGCCTGAATACAGGCACTCATGTGTGCTCAGTGTGCTTGGGAAAATTCTGGATGTTCCATCCAGAGCCTTTCCCTCATAGGTCCTGTTACATTACCAGTGCACCACTACTCAGGGTTCATGTCAAGACTTTCTTATTCATGGTGAATGAGAAAATGATTCTTTAAAACATGCTGTACTAAAACCAGATACGTAGATGGATTCATCAGAGTCTTCCATTTAGGAATTCCTTTTGTTATAAATAAGAGAAAATTAAAACCATTTATGTGTCATATGAGATTTATTTGTAATACAGAGCAAAATATTTTAGGAATATAATAGTAGTATAAAGGTTCATTCCTGCCAGGGATCTTATTATATATTTGCTGAGATATTTTTCTTATTGTTTTATGTCCTCATTTTTGTGACCTCATGATCACCTTAGGGTATTTTACCTTCGAGTATCATAGCTATGTGCTTATTACAAACTAGTGGCAGGAGGAAAAGAAAGCAATGTCCCTAGTTGACTTCTGCTTAGTATCTTTCACCTAAAAAGTACCACATGGCTCTCTCTGGCTACAATGGAAATTAGGGTATAAAGTTTTAACATTTATTCTAGGGAAGGTACACTATGGGAATAAAATTTTGAATAGCCTTCCTACCATAATTTTGTTATACACACGTTATTCTACATATTTTGCTTTTTTTAAGAGAACTTTCATTTTTATTTATTTTTATTTTATTTTATTTTTATTTTGGACTACAGGGCATGTGTACTCACCAAACAGAGACAGAGAGACAGAAAACAAGAAACCACCTCCCAGGGGGAATGGTCACCTGCAATCCCTTCTCTTCCATTCATTTGGGATTTGAGGTACACATGCATATGCATCCAACATGAGTTTCCTGCTCCTGGATTCAGGAATCAAACTGAAGTTGGCCATGTCAGAGTCCAGCAATGTAGCAATTCCACCATCTGGTGGTCCATCCACATATTTTACTTTAAGAAGTAACCCAAGGCCAGCCATGTAGTGTAGTGGTTAAAGGCTATGCAGAGGAAAACAGATCCCTGTGGCTGATCAGGGTTCAAGTCCTAGCCCCAGAAGTTAAAAATACTCTGGGCATACACATGTATACCTGGGTTGCTGATGGGACGGAAAATTGGAAGAAAAGGATTGTGGCATGATCAGATCTAAATGGGAATCCTCTCTCTGTCTTTTTTTCTCATGCTCATGTGCCCTTTGACATTGAATGTTTAATAAATAGAAATTTAAAAAAATTTAAAAATGGTAACTCAAATCTATGTTTTTATTAATTCATTTATTCAGTCAGTCATTCAAGACATATTAATTTAGCACCAACCCATGCCCTGGTAGTTAAGGCAGCTCAGTCCTACATGGCTAATCATGTGGTTCGAGTCCTAGACTTGGCAGCTTGAGAAATATACGTGGAGTAAAATCTCAAAAAGGAGAAGTGAAGGAGAAAGGCTTATAGCATGACCATGCCCCATTGGTGATGCTTTCTCACTTTTTTTTTCTCTCTCTCCATCTTTATCTCTGGCAAGCACACATTCCTTCTGGCAAATTTTTAAAAAGAAGGAAAGAAAGAAAAAGAAAAAGGAAGAAACAAGGAAGAAAGAAAGAAAAAAAAAAGAAAAGAAAGAACAAAAGAAAGAAATATTCATTTGAAGTCTATCTCTGAGTGTTTAAAATATATTTGTGAATATGGAAGACAATGTCCAGAACCAGCAAACAGTGTGACATTTTGAGAGGGAGACTCTCATGGAAAAGTTGCTGGTTCATATCTGGTGACCTCTTTGTACTCACCAGACTCCAGGCTGATTGAGGCTGAGGTTATATAATGCTGTCTAGAGCCTGTCAAGGGTGTTATCTCTCTCTCTCTTTCTTTCTATGTCTCCATTACGTAAGAATTACAAATGAAAACATTTTTTTAAATTTATTTTCTTTTTTAACATTAATATGCTATACATCATTACAGTATACAAAATGAATTTTTCATCCAAAATGCACTATCTGTTGGCTCAATCAAGCACATCAACATACGTTTTATCAACAAACAAGTTTTCATTTCATATGTCTTGTATATTTTGCTTTTTTTTTTTTGCCATCCTTGATTCCCTATCCCTAACTCTCTGCCCTGTCCAACCTTCCTCCCATTGTCTCTGGTATCCATGATTACTTTCTATGCCTTTCCCCCCTCATTTAATTGATTTGCTAATGAACTTAATTTGTTTAAATATTTGCAATAGCAAGCACAGCTGATATATACATACACAAGAACCCATGTCTGACTTTAGGCATAAACCTCAGTGAGTAGAATGAACATACTATAAAATAGTACCTAGCTGGGGCTATATAACTTACTGTGGTCATCAAATACAGTTTTTTATTTAAATTTTGGTAACAGTTTTAGCATTTTTTTTCTCTGATTTTTTTTTTTTTTAATTTACATTCATTCCCTGAGCATCATCACAACATACTAAATGTGGTTTCCCCTCTAGAGTAAACTCCATAGTGGCTTAATGAAAACATTTTTTTAGAAAAGGACCATGTCAATCTTATGAAATAAGAATAATCAATTCCAGAGAAATTTCAGGTCTAATTATTAAAGGAAAATATTATGATAAAGCTCTTTGAATAAAAGATAGACAAAAAAATTTATGATCATGGAGTACAAAAAGATTTTTTAAAGACATTAAAACATAAATTATATAAAGAAATATTAATATATTGAACCATATCAAAATAGAGAACTTCAGGTCATTAAACACACACACACGCACAATAAATAAGGTGCAAAGAGATTACACATAGTGAAAAATAGTCACTATATATTTTTACAATAACTTTTATAATTCATTACAGTGACTTATAGCTCAATTAAAAATCATTAGGAAATTTAAATTAAAGCAGTAATAAGATTCTACTACATACACAGGAGAAGAGCTATAATGAAAAGTACTGAAAATCTGAAGTGTCTATTGGAACTAAAACTCTTTTGTGAGATACAAATTGGTTCAACCACTTTCAAAACCCATTTGGCTGTATTGACTGTAGCTGGATATTTGTCCTTTATGACCTAGCATTTCCGGTTGTAGGTATATGATCCAAATAATTTATGCACATCTTCATAAAAAGTCATGTAAGAAAGTTTATACAAACATCATTTATAATGACCAAACTTAGAAATGAGCTAAGTATCTATCATAAGTAGAGGAAATATATAATTTCTGGTGTATTTGTGTAATGGAATGGTAATAAAAATAAATAGCCTAATAATTGCATATTATAGTGTGAATGGTTTTCACAAATGTAGTCCTGGAAATGAACCAACATTAGATCACTATGTTCCATTTATATAGAGCACAAAAAGGGGCAAAGATACCATTTACTGTTAAACTCAGAATAGTAGCTAGATCTTGGAGGGAAGGTAAGGGACAGGACAGGAATTTAAAAAGTGGAAGAATGAGGAAACCTTTTAAGCTAAGTATGATTATTTATTCATTCTATGAGCAAGACAGACAAACAGAGAGAGAGGCAGAACCTCCAGTAGTCTCAACATCATAGTCCGCTCTATCCATCAACTAGCTCCAGATCATGAGCACACATATGTCAGACATACTCAGGGAGGTAGCTGGGCTTGAGTCAGGAACCTTCCATGTGAGAGTGCTTCTCCAAGATTTGTTTCTTCCCATTGAACCACCATCTGTCTCCCTGGAATGGGGGTTTGAGAATTCCTCATGCTCCACATTTATGATGCGTCTGAATATTTATTCTTCACAAAATAAGTTCAAAATAAATTTTAATAAAGGAAAATAAAGCAGCTTTGATACCGAATTCATAATGTTTGGCTAATGAGAGTGATATTAAACAAATGATTATCGGCATCACTGTGTTAGGCTGAGTTTGCCAAGTATATTTCAGGAATTGCTGATATTTTGAAGAGAGTTAAATAAGACACTAATGAATTAGAAAGCACCATAATGAAAATGAAGATTGGAAAGTCTGCGAAAGCATCTACAAGGAAGTAAGACTAAAGATACCTGAACTTTGAGACTATAGACTAGATAAGAGGCATTGCAAAAGGCAGAAAGGAAGCTAATGTGCTGTATTTGAACATTAAACCATTGCCATTCTTTCATTTCTTTATCTTCCTAGTTTCTCACCTCCATATCCTCCCCCTCTATGTGTATGTGCTCCAATAAATATTGATGGATTTGAAATAGAAGATGAGAAAGAGAGACATATTAGAGATGATTCTCAGGTTCTTTCCTGGTATGAACCTAGAATGCCAGTTCAGTCTAGGAATAGTGGGAGAGGACTTATGTTGATATAAGATGGAGAGTTTAAATTTAATTATGGTAAACTACTCATCCAGGAGGTACAATCACTTTTACTAAATAGATTGGTCAATACAAAATAGAGACTAGCTGAATTTATTTGCTCATGAACTTTAAAATAACTGCTTACTAAATGACAACATGGTAACTAAAAGGGGTTGAAAATATGACAAGACGTTAAAGTCTATTTATCAGTGAGGGATCAACCAGAGAAACAGAACTAGTGGGAGTATACATTGAGATTTTTACTGCAAGGAATCGGTTTGTGTATCTTTGGCAGGCGAGAATTCTGCTACCACCAATGCAGATGGCTTGCACATCTTTGGGAGGTGGCAATGGGAGCCTGAAATCTCTAAGCAGTCTTTCAGAAAGGGCAGGCTGCAACTCCAAGGCTGAAGCTTCTATCCACAGGGAATTTTTTTTTTTTTTTTTTTTTTTTTTTTTTCGAAGGGCTTTCGTTTCTCTTCTAAAATC
>NW_006207163.1:527680-533041 GCF_000334495.1 Tupaia belangeri chinensis
CAGGGAATTTTTTTTTTTTTTTTTTTTTTTTCTGTTCAGCAGAGCTTCAGTTCTGCTCTTAAGATCATTCAACTGACAAAATCAGGCCCTCTCAGATGAACTAAAATAATCCCCTTACATAAAGTCCACTGTTTATGGACTTTAATCTCATATACAGAGTGCCTTCATAGTAACGCATATATGAGTATTTGTTGAATAACTGGGGACTACAGCATAGCCAAGCTGACACATAAAATTGAACATCATACTCTATTCCTTCCTATACTGCAACTCTTATGAATTCTTTAATTTTAAAAATTTGAGTTTATCTTTGTTCATATCAGGGAGAGGTTTTCACATAATCAGATAGGTGAGTGGTCCATTTGCATTAATCCTTGCTAGATGTTTACTTCAACATCTATGTCCTTGAATTTATTTGCTTTCAGACTTTTTCTTGATTTATTTTAATGGATTACTCTCTGGTAATTTTGCCCACAAGAGTGACTACATTTTCTGAAGGCTCTAATGTAATTTGGAAAAACAAGTTTCTGTTTCTTTGATATGCTAATAATAGTTTCTCCAAGTACAAGAATTCACAATGTCCTACAAAAATAACTATTTAAAAAATACACATTTATATATTTTGGATGTACAAAGGAGTTTTATTTTTCACTATTACATTTGGTGCATTTTTAAAAAATATTATCAAAAAGTAAACCATTATCTTTTCTCCTCCCAGTCTACTTTGCTATGAAATGACAAAATAACTACATTTCTTTCTTCTAACATATTTATTTAATGAACATCAGTAGGCTTACTTCACATTATTATTTATAACTTAAAAATTTTAAATGTTTTTTTTTTATTTTCATCTCCTTTTTTTGTAAAAGTATAATTTTGCAGTATAATTTTAATACTAACCTGAATGAAAAAAGAATGACACACATCAGGAGTTTAGAGAAGAAAGAAAATGGATTTTATTATACATTTAGGAAATATTTTATTGATGAGGATATAACTTTGACCTTTTTCTTGAAGTAGATGGATGTTTGACATGTTGAAAAGGCGGGATTTAATTTTGGAGGTAAAGAGGATATTATGATCAAAGATACAGAGGAATGAAAGAGCATATAATATTCAAAATAGAAGAGCTTAGTGTGAAAGGAGGATCAAGTGCATGAAGTAGAATAGTGGGGAATTAAGCTGCAGATGTTAGTTGGGTTCAGAGCTGGTTTCATTTATGCCAAACTGTAGAGTGAATGAGCAATAACAAAACTGTCAAGGCTTTTATACCTTACTAATATTTACCTCTGTGTCCCTAGTGCCTGCACACTGTTTGATGCATAGCAGACATTCAGTGTATAACTTTGGTGACTAAGCAAGTGGTGTGCTGCAGATGACACTCTGGTCTGTTTCTGAACAAAACAACTAAGTTAAATTGAAGAGTAGATTTACCTGATGAATGGTGAGAAATGGGTGGCAGAAAGATGAAATAGTGTGTATGAAGAGGTTGGGTTTTAAGAACTTTTTTTTCTAAATCTAAGCATTTTAAAAGATTAGATTTTTGTATCGATATTAAAACCTTAAACATATTTTTATGAAAAAGAAGCAATTGTACATTGTAGTATTAAATCATGTTGAAATTCATCTGTGTGGGCAATAATGTTTACAAACATCTAAAACTATATCAGGTGGAGGATAGTGCTATTCAATTTTTATAGTCTTTTTTTCATTTTTTTGAGGGAGATTCTGAAAAATGTTTTTGAACATTAGATCAGTGTTTGAATTTGCCAACATATTTTTCTGTGACAGCAAAGATATTCAACAGATAACTAGAAATTGGATCTGAAATAATAGTCTAGCTCTGGGATTGTATTCTCTTTCTGCTGATGAGTAATTGGTTTGTATCGAAGGGTGATGTTTTCTGATAGGCTGGAGTATCCTACTGTGTCTCTGAAACTTTTTATCCTCTTTGCACAAATTGATCCCAAAGATTAAAGAATTCATAGTTGTGATTTAACGTTGGATTTATTGATACCCATTCTTACTGAGTGCAAAAAATAGATTGATGAGCAATTTATTTTAATCCTCTTGGGAAAGCAGTGGGATTATTTCAGAATGCTTATTGGTTAGTTTTTTCACCATCATCTGCCAACTTTAATACCATAGAAAAACTATTTTTTTTTCTAAATTGTATGATTTAAGATAGAGCTACATACCAGAAAACAGAAAATAAAAACAAAATGAAACAAAACAAAACAAAAACAGAACTTACAGTTTGCTTAAAATGATAAAGGAGTTGAAATGATGATAATGGAGTTGGAATAAAGCCAACAGAAATAACTATAAACTGCAAACAAGCAGCACATATAAAAATACATTTTTGATACTAGTTTTGATACAAGCATGAGTTTTAAGTAAATTTCTCAAAACATTAATCTAAAGAAATTAACTTTGAGAAGAAGAAAGTATATACTTTCAATTCTTTTTTTTTTGTATTTATTTATTTATTTTTACTTTTCTAAATACATTCAATTCTGAATGAGGTATAGACTAGGTACTTTGTCAGCCAATGTTTGTTTGCACTGACAGGTGCTATTGTAGTATCCACGTAGCCCTGGATGCTTTTACTTCTTGACAGCTGATTCTTTCACTCAGAACCAAAGATCAATAGTTCATTAGATGTGAAGAACCAGAGATAAACTTTGGTTACATAGATACTTCTGGAATCAGATGGACGTAGATTACTGTATTACTTGAGCCATAGGCTAGGACTTCTTCAGAGTGCCTCCATTCCTTTCTTTCTCCTCTGGATCCTTTTAGAGAAAAACGTGGCACAGTGTAAATCCCAATTGTATCTCAGTCTTTCTCTCTCTCTTATGTGGAATAGCATATTGTAGAAAACTAGTTTTGACTAAGATAATTTGTCTTTGTCACTTTTTTTTAAGCATATATTTTTTATTTCATTTTCTTTTATACATTCAATCACATTGTTTAGCTTACAAAGTGAATATTTCAGTATGTGAACATTTCTCCCTAGTCCAATTGATAAAACTATAAAATATCTTCAACAGATAATACCACATTTCTTTATCCCATTAATGCTTTGCCTTCGTATTTTTCTTCTAAAAATCTTTCCTCAGGCCCTACTTTTCTACACACACTATACCTGGTATTTACACCCATTTACTGTGTCTGTATATTCTTCAGTCAATCAGTTTCAGTCACAGAGTGCGGACACTTGGTATATATTAAGTGGCGACACACAATGTCTCTCCGTCATAGCCTGGCTTGCTTCACTCAGCAGTAAATCTTCCATATTCTTCAACTTTCTGTCAAAAAACATTTTTTTTTAATGGCTGAATAGTATTCCATAGAGTATATGTGCCACAGTTTTTTTATTCATTCATCTGTTAGGGGGCATTTGGTTTGTTTCCATGACTTAGCAATTGTGAATAGTGCCGCAATAAACATGGATGTGCAAGCACTTTTCTGATTAAGAATTCTTCTGTCCTTTGGGTAGATAACAAGGAGTTGGATTGTTGGATCATATGGTAGTTTTTGAGGAATCTCCAAATTGTTCGCCACAGTGGCTGGACTAATTTACATTCCCACTAGCAGTGTAAGAGAGTTCCCCTTTCACTACACCCCCGCCAACACTTACCATTTTTTTTTGTTGTTGTTGTTAATCTTAGACATTATGACTGGGGTTAGGTGGTATCTCACTGTTGTTTTGATCTGCATTTCCCTTACAATGAGGGATGTTGAGCATTTTTTTCATATGCCTTTTGGCTTTTCATATGTCATCTTTAGAGAGTGTTTTTTTCAACTCATTCTCCCATCTTTTTAATAGGTTGATCATCTTTTTTCCAAACAGCTGCTTGGGTTCCTCGTGTATTCTCATTTTCAGTCCCTTATCTGATGCATACTTTACAAAAATATTTCCCATTCTGAGGGCCTTCGATTCACACTGATTACTGTGTCTTTTGCTATGTAGAACCTTCTTAGTCTGATGTAATCCCACCTGTCTATTATGGGGATTATTGATTGTGCTTTGGGGATCTTATTTAGGAAGTGTTTCCCTGGGACCAGCAGTTAGCGTAATGGCTATGTCGCTGAACTCCCACGTAGTCGACCATGGTTCGCGTCCCGGACCGGTGGCTTAAAACTCACGCCGGGCGCGTGTGCCTACATGCCGAAGATCCTGAGAGGAGGAAAATGGAGGAGAAAAGATTGCGTCGTGGCCATCCCCTCTGGGAAGTGATTTCTCGCTTTCTACCTCTCTGTCTCTGTCTGTCTGGCGAGTGCACGCGCCCTATAGCAAAAAAAAAAAAGAAAGTGTTTCCCTACTCCAATGTCTCCCAGAGTTTTCCCAGTGTTTTCCAGGAGCAGTTTTATAGTTAGAGGTCTTAGATTTAGATCTTTGATCCACCTTGTCTTGATTTTTGTTAGAGGTGAGGGGTAGAGGTTCAGATTCATCTTTCTACAGGTGGAAATCCAGTTTTTACAGCACCATTTGCTGAAGAGGTTTTCCTTTTCCCATTGGATTGACTAGTACCCCTTGTTTAAAATCAGTTGACTATTTGGGAATTTATTTCTGGGGACTCTATTCTGTTCCATTTGTCCACATGTCTTTGTCACTTTTAATGTTAAAAATCCAAGCCAAACTTTAGGTTTGTCTTTTCTTTCTTTTTAAAAAATTATTACTTCATTTCAACAAATTTTCCAGAGGATATGTGCACTCACTGGAAAGAGACAGAGAGAGAGAAAAAGTGTCAAAGAGAAAGCATCTGTCGTGGGGGTTGGCTGTGCTTCAATATCTCCTCCTCCATATCTTCCACCTTCCCGGATTTTGGTCATGCACACTCACCTGGCATGTTTCTCAAGCCACCAGGTCTGGGACTTGACCCGTAAGGTCAGCCACGTGGGATCCAGCCATCTTAAGCAGCATATTCCTGGCTGGCCCTCAGTTTGACTTTTCATAACTAATTTTTGTTCTTTCAGTTTGTTCATGAGTCTTTAAGAGGCATATCTACTGTCTAATGTAACATGATAGGTACATCTTAAATTTGCTAGTTGGGCCTTGGGATCTATCTCCACTTATTAAACATTAAATAAATTCATGTTTTAATTATATATTTATATATATACAAAAATAAATAAGTACATGAACAACAAAACAAGGCCGTATCTCACTTATTATCAAGATGTTCAAGTTAGAGCAAAAGTGTCATAAAGCCCTTCAACTTCTTTGGGATAGAGAGACATTGGTAAACTTTTTGCTTGCTTATTCTTCCAATAATTTTTTTTAAGAGTTTTTTTTTTGTTTTTTTTTTTTTTTTTTTTTTTTTTTTTTTTTTTTTTTTTTTTTTTTTTTTTTTT
>NW_006207163.1:546585-551935 GCF_000334495.1 Tupaia belangeri chinensis
CAGGGAATTTTTTTTTTTTTTTTTTTTTTTCTGTTCAGCAGAGCTTCAGTTCTGCTCTTAAGATCATTCAACTGACAAAATCAGGCCCTCTCAGATGAACTAAAATAATCCCCTTACATAAAGTCCACTGTTTATGGACTTTAATCTCATATACAGAGTGCCTTCATAGTAACGCATATATGAGTATTTGTTGAATAACTGGGGACTACAGCATAGCCAAGCTGACACATAAAATTGAACATCATACTCTATTCCTTCCTATACTGCAACTCTTATGAATTCTTTAATTTTAAAAATTTGAGTTTATCTTTGTTCATATCAGGGAGAGGTTTTCACATAATCAGATAGGTGAGTGGTCCATTTGCATTAATCCTTGCTAGATGTTTACTTCAACATCTATGTCCTTGAATTTATTTGCTTTCAGACTTTTTCTTGATTTATTTTAATGGATTACTCTCTGGTAATTTTGCCCACAAGAGTGACTACATTTTCTGAAGGCTCTAATGTAATTTGGAAAAACAAGTTTCTGTTTCTTTGATATGCTAATAATAGTTTCTCCAAGTACAAGAATTCACAATGTCCTACAAAAATAACTATTTAAAAAATACACATTTATATATTTTGGATGTACAAAGGAGTTTTATTTTTCACTATTACATTTGGTGCATTTTTAAAAAATATTATCAAAAAGTAAACCATTATCTTTTCTCCTCCCAGTCTACTTTGCTATGAAATGACAAAATAACTACATTTCTTTCTTCTAACATATTTATTTAATGAACATCAGTAGGCTTACTTCACATTATTATTTATAACTTAAAAATTTTAAATGTTTTTTTTTTATTTTCATCTCCTTTTTTTGTAAAAGTATAATTTTGCAGTATAATTTTAATACTAACCTGAATGAAAAAAGAATGACACACATCAGGAGTTTAGAGAAGAAAGAAAATGGATTTTATTATACATTTAGGAAATATTTTATTGATGAGGATATAACTTTGACCTTTTTCTTGAAGTAGATGGATGTTTGACATGTTGAAAAGGCGGGATTTAATTTTGGAGGTAAAGAGGATATTATGATCAAAGATACAGAGGAATGAAAGAGCATATAATATTCAAAATAGAAGAGCTTAGTGTGAAAGGAGGATCAAGTGCATGAAGTAGAATAGTGGGGAATTAAGCTGCAGATGTTAGTTGGGTTCAGAGCTGGTTTCATTTATGCCAAACTGTAGAGTGAATGAGCAATAACAAAACTGTCAAGGCTTTTATACCTTACTAATATTTACCTCTGTGTCCCTAGTGCCTGCACACTGTTTGATGCATAGCAGACATTCAGTGTATAACTTTGGTGACTAAGCAAGTGGTGTGCTGCAGATGACACTCTGGTCTGTTTCTGAACAAAACAACTAAGTTAAATTGAAGAGTAGATTTACCTGATGAATGGTGAGAAATGGGTGGCAGAAAGATGAAATAGTGTGTATGAAGAGGTTGGGTTTTAAGAACTTTTTTTTCTAAATCTAAGCATTTTAAAAGATTAGATTTTTGTATCGATATTAAAACCTTAAACATATTTTTATGAAAAAGAAGCAATTGTACATTGTAGTATTAAATCATGTTGAAATTCATCTGTGTGGGCAATAATGTTTACAAACATCTAAAACTATATCAGGTGGAGGATAGTGCTATTCAATTTTTATAGTCTTTTTTTCATTTTTTTGAGGGAGATTCTGAAAAATGTTTTTGAACATTAGATCAGTGTTTGAATTTGCCAACATATTTTTCTGTGACAGCAAAGATATTCAACAGATAACTAGAAATTGGATCTGAAATAATAGTCTAGCTCTGGGATTGTATTCTCTTTCTGCTGATGAGTAATTGGTTTGTATCGAAGGGTGATGTTTTCTGATAGGCTGGAGTATCCTACTGTGTCTCTGAAACTTTTTATCCTCTTTGCACAAATTGATCCCAAAGATTAAAGAATTCATAGTTGTGATTTAACGTTGGATTTATTGATACCCATTCTTACTGAGTGCAAAAAATAGATTGATGAGCAATTTATTTTAATCCTCTTGGGAAAGCAGTGGGATTATTTCAGAATGCTTATTGGTTAGTTTTTTCACCATCATCTGCCAACTTTAATACCATAGAAAAACTATTTTTTTTTCTAAATTGTATGATTTAAGATAGAGCTACATACCAGAAAACAGAAAATAAAAACAAAATGAAACAAAACAAAACAAAAACAGAACTTACAGTTTGCTTAAAATGATAAAGGAGTTGAAATGATGATAATGGAGTTGGAATAAAGCCAACAGAAATAACTATAAACTGCAAACAAGCAGCACATATAAAAATACATTTTTGATACTAGTTTTGATACAAGCATGAGTTTTAAGTAAATTTCTCAAAACATTAATCTAAAGAAATT
The DNA here is from genome assembly GCF_000334495.1 of Tupaia belangeri chinensis. Classification (NCBI taxonomy): domain Eukaryota; kingdom Metazoa; phylum Chordata; class Mammalia; order Scandentia; family Tupaiidae; genus Tupaia; species Tupaia belangeri. The sequence continues at coordinate 549,014 of NW_006207163.1, forward strand.
AACTTTGAGAAGAAGAAAGTATATACTTTCAATTCTTTTTTTTTTGTATTTATTTATTTATTTTTACTTTTCTAAATACATTCAATTCTGAATGAGGTATAGACTAGGTACTTTGTCAGCCAATGTTTGTTTGCACTGACAGGTGCTATTGTAGTATCCACGTAGCCCTGGATGCTTTTACTTCTTGACAGCTGATTCTTTCACTCAGAACCAAAGATCAATAGTTCATTAGATGTGAAGAACCAGAGATAAACTTTGGTTACATAGATACTTCTGGAATCAGATGGACGTAGATTACTGTATTACTTGAGCCATAGGCTAGGACTTCTTCAGAGTGCCTCCATTCCTTTCTTTCTCCTCTGGATCCTTTTAGAGAAAAACGTGGCACAGTGTAAATCCCAATTGTATCTCAGTCTTTCTCTCTCTCTTATGTGGAATAGCATATTGTAGAAAACTAGTTTTGACTAAGATAATTTGTCTTTGTCACTTTTTTTTAAGCATATATTTTTTATTTCATTTTCTTTTATACATTCAATCACATTGTTTAGCTTACAAAGTGAATATTTCAGTATGTGAACATTTCTCCCTAGTCCAATTGATAAAACTATAAAATATCTTCAACAGATAATACCACATTTCTTTATCCCATTAATGCTTTGCCTTCGTATTTTTCTTCTAAAAATCTTTCCTCAGGCCCTACTTTTCTACACACACTATACCTGGTATTTACACCCATTTACTGTGTCTGTATATTCTTCAGTCAATCAGTTTCAGTCACAGAGTGCGGACACTTGGTATATATTAAGTGGCGACACACAATGTCTCTCCGTCATAGCCTGGCTTGCTTCACTCAGCAGTAAATCTTCCATATTCTTCAACTTTCTGTCAAAAAACATTTTTTTTTAATGGCTGAATAGTATTCCATAGAGTATATGTGCCACAGTTTTTTTATTCATTCATCTGTTAGGGGGCATTTGGTTTGTTTCCATGACTTAGCAATTGTGAATAGTGCCGCAATAAACATGGATGTGCAAGCACTTTTCTGATTAAGAATTCTTCTGTCCTTTGGGTAGATAACAAGGAGTTGGATTGTTGGATCATATGGTAGTTTTTGAGGAATCTCCAAATTGTTCGCCACAGTGGCTGGACTAATTTACATTCCCACTAGCAGTGTAAGAGAGTTCCCCTTTCACTACACCCCCGCCAACACTTACCATTTTTTTTTGTTGTTGTTGTTAATCTTAGACATTATGACTGGGGTTAGGTGGTATCTCACTGTTGTTTTGATCTGCATTTCCCTTACAATGAGGGATGTTGAGCATTTTTTTCATATGCCTTTTGGCTTTTCATATGTCATCTTTAGAGAGTGTTTTTTTCAACTCATTCTCCCATCTTTTTAATAGGTTGATCATCTTTTTTCCAAACAGCTGCTTGGGTTCCTCGTGTATTCTCATTTTCAGTCCCTTATCTGATGCATACTTTACAAAAATATTTCCCATTCTGAGGGCCTTCGATTCACACTGATTACTGTGTCTTTTGCTATGTAGAACCTTCTTAGTCTGATGTAATCCCACCTGTCTATTATGGGGATTATTGATTGTGCTTTGGGGATCTTATTTAGGAAGTGTTTCCCTGGGACCAGCAGTTAGCGTAATGGCTATGTCGCTGAACTCCCACGTAGTCGACCATGGTTCGCGTCCCGGACCGGTGGCTTAAAACTCACGCCGGGCGCGTGTGCCTACATGCCGAAGATCCTGAGAGGAGGAAAATGGAGGAGAAAAGATTGCGTCGTGGCCATCCCCTCTGGGAAGTGATTTCTCGCTTTCTACCTCTCTGTCTCTGTCTGTCTGGCGAGTGCACGCGCCCTATAGCAAAAAAAAAAAAGAAAGTGTTTCCCTAATCCAATGTCTCCCAGAGATTTCCCAGTGTTTTCCAGGAGCAGTTTTATAGTTAGAGGTCTTAGATTTAGATCTTTGATCCACCTTGTCTTGATTTTTGTTAGAGGTGAGGGGTAGAGGTTCAGATTCATCTTTCTACAGGTGGAAATCCAGTTTTTACAGCACCATTTGCTGAAGAGGTTTTCCTTTTCCCATTGGATTGACTAGTACCCCTTGTTTAAAATCAGTTGACTATTTGGGAATTTATTTCTGGGGACTCTATTCTGTTCCATTTGTCCACATGTCTTTGTCACTTTTAATGTTAAAAATCCAAGCCAAACTTTAGGTTTGTCTTTTCTTTCTTTTTAAAAAATTATTACTTCATTTCAACAAATTTTCCAGAGGATATGTGCACTCACTGGAAAGAGACAGAGAGAGAGAAAAAGTGTCAAAGAGAAAGCATCTGTCGTGGGGGTTGGCTGTGCTTCAATATCTCCTCCTCCATATCTTCCACCTTCCCGGATTTTGGTCATGCACACTCACCTGGCATGTTTCTCAAGCCACCAGGTCTGGGACTTGACCCGTAAGGTCAGCCACGTGGGATCCAGCCATCTTAAGCAGCATATTCCTGGCTGGCCCTCAGTTTGACTTTTCATAACTAATTTTTGTTCTTTCAGTTTGTTCATGAGTCTTTAAGAGGCATATCTACTGTCTAATGTAACATGATAGGTACATCTTAAATTTGCTAGTTGGGCCTTGGGATCTATCTCCACTTATTAAACATTAAATAAATTCATGTTTTAATTATATATTTATATATATACAAAAATAAATAAGTACATGAACAACAAAACAAGGCCGTATCTCACTTATTATCAAGATGTTCAAGTTAGAGCAAAAGTGTCATAAAGCCCTTCAACTTCTTTGGGATAGAGAGACATTGGTAAACTTTTTGCTTGCTTATTCTTCCAATAATTTTTTTTAAGAGTTTTTTTTTTTTTTTTTTAGCTTTTTTTTTTTTTTATACATTCCCCAGAGTTCCATT
>NW_006207163.1:552084-562365 GCF_000334495.1 Tupaia belangeri chinensis
TGCGTGCGCTCACCAGAAAGACAGAGAGAGACAGAGAGATAGAAAGCGAGAAATCACCTCGCAGGGGGAATGGCCACACTGCAATCCCTTCTCCTCCATTCTCCTCTGGGGATCTTGGGCATGCACGCACACACACCCGGTGTGATTTTTAAGCCACCGGGTCCAGGACGCGAACCGCAGTCGACTACATGGGAGTCCAGCGACATAGCCATTACGCTAACTGCTGGTCCTCCCAATAATTTTTGGCATGCATATTGAGGGCACTAAACATTGTGGATTTTTATATGAATAAAGAGAGAAACATGACCATATCAATTTTTCCTGATTTTTTTCAAAATTGTACTATATTGATTTTTCAATTTATCAGTGTCATTTTATCACACAATGGTCAGGAAAATGATCTGATGCAATTACAAGAGTAATGAATTTGATGTGAAAAAGACTTTTACCTTTAGTAACAACTGACATCAAAGATGGCCTACATAAGGGAGGGATGGTGGATGATGAGAACATTTCATGTGATGACTGAACTATACTGTATTATTAGTCCCTTTAGTTTTAAAAATAACTGGTTAATTTTTTTTGATAATTATGATATGCAAATCAAAATGATAGTTCATAATTGTATTTGTGTCAAATCTTAACCAAAGAATATATGAACCCCACCAGTTGCCCATTTAAACACTAAGAGATTTTTCTTAAAGTTAAGGCATGACGAGAATATTCTATATTAGAAATAAACTGCAGAAAGTTTACCTTTTCTAGATTATATTTGCATACTAGAGCATTGCAAACAGAAATTAACAAATACCCATTTACCAATTAGTTTTAATGTCTATCTATTTAACTTTCTCTAGCATTAATCCTTCCAGTCCCTTTTGTCACCGATAACCTTCTTATTGTCCTCCAGTCTTTAATTTCTCTCTTTTCTTAACTTCTGCTTTATAGCATTGCCTAATTCCAAGCACAGGTTACTAAATTAAAGTGATTCCCATCTAAGCAGAAAGAGACTCTCATTGGGACCAGCAGTTAGCGTAATGGCTATGTTGCTGGACTCCCATGTAGATGACTGTGGTTTGAGTCCTGAACCTGGTGACTGAAACTCACACCAGGCATGTGGGCGTGCGTGCCCAAGATCCCGAGAGAAGAATGGAGGAGAAGGGATTTCAGTGTGGCCATCCCACCTGGGGGGTGATTTCTCGCTTTCTGTCTCTCTGACTCTCTGTCTTGTCTTTCTGGCAAGCGCATGTGTCCTATAGTGAAAACCTCTCAAAAAAAAGAAAAAAAAGAAAGAAAGAAAGAAAGAAAAAAAAAAAGAGACTCTCATTGAAAATTAAGAAATAATCTTGGTTTGTATTTCAAAAATAAAGATAGTATCCTGAACATAGTGGTTTCTCACCAAATATCTTTTCAATGACTAAATAATTTTTTACAGAATTGTTGTTATTTTGAACATTGGATATAACTGAATTAAGAAAGTTTCATTGCCTGGAAATGATAATAGACAACTTTGATTGAGCACACTTACTTTGCCACACACTGTGTATATATGAATGAATTAACTGATCACTTATGAGTAAATTCCTTCCATTAATGTATTTTACATTTGGGAGAATTAAGGAATAGACCAGTTAAGTAACTTGCCAACAATCACAATGACCTCAGAGCATACTTAAAAAGAAAAAAACAAGTTTATTGATTTATTTTTTCCATTAAATACAGAGACAGAAACAGAAGCAAACATCCCTAACATGGTCTTCATACTGCAATCCCCCACTCAATTGCAGCCAGCCAGGATCACAGGCATATGCACTTTGCATGTACAGGGAGACCTCAGGATGTGAACCTGGGACCTTCTCATATGCCATTAGCATTACAGAGCAGCTATACCACCATGGCTTGCCTGAAGGCACACTTTCTTAACTATTCTTCCATAAAATAAAATTTGACCATTTAGCTTAGTTAAGATTAGCATTTTCCAGATATTTGGATTTCATGAGGGCTGACAGCTTCCATTTATCAAGAATGGTACAAACAAAATTATTATTGCACAAACTGCATGTACTAAAATATACTTTAACTCGAAAGGAGAAATTGCAGTAATCATTATAATAAAGGACAATTATTTAGATTGATATACAAAGTTCTGAACCAATCCGTGAACTATCTTCATTTTTCTCTTTGTGCTGCTTTCCGGTAACAATGTCTTCATGGATGGCAACGGTGAATACACTGGCACTGGGGACATTTTTCAGTATATTATGTACTTTGGTCATGAACCTTTCTATTTCCATTTGTCTTCTTCTACCTAGGATGGGTTTTAACATGCCCTGGGAGTCTATACACAGCAAAAGGGCATCATTTGCTCCTTGTGGAGATGAGAACATGATCATTTCACCAGCTGACCTGCATTTCAGGGTATCTGGGCAGGAAGCCAGCAGCCTCAGAGAATTAGACTAGGATGAAATCCTCTTGAGTTCATATCCAAGAAGGTATTTTTCAGTGCCCTCAGGGATCAAAGGCGAGGATAAAGCTGATTCTTTATAACTGGGTAACACAAATTGATAGTAGCATGAATAAATAGCTATGTTTGAGGCTAAGTTAAAACATGAGTAGTTCTTCAAATGAACAGACTCAATTTCAGCTCTCTCTTTGCAGATTTATGCAGAATCAGTTGCAGTGCTTAATTATATCTGATGGCAGATAAAAGCACACGTTGCCGTATATTTCTTCACATGTTAAAAATGTTTACAAAGTGCAGTTTTGAAGATATCACTCATGAGTGATATATTTATGTTCCCTTAACGCAAAACAGGGAAATTGAGCCTGTTTACTATTTCTTCAACTATAGGTTTAATTATGTTCAACATAGTTCATCAGTCACATTTTATTACATGCAAACCACTTGATGCTGGTAATATACAAACTGCATACTCTGACTCATAAATTCCCTTTTCTGATTTCCAGCAAATTTATCAGAATACTTAAGAGTTAGCTTTCTTTCCTGCCTTTTGAGAAGTGAGGGAGAAAGCCCAGGTCCTACCCTTAAAGACAAACACCTCCCCTGCCTTCTATGGGATGCCACCTTGGCTGGATCCTCAATATCTTCATCTGCACGTATCCCCTCCAGATCCATTGTCATCTCTCTCTTCCTTTCCCTGAATTAGTCACCGAAGCCTGAAATGTTCTATGGATCTTTGTGGTTAGTTTGGGCTGTTTTAACAAAATACCAAACTATAAACTTGGCAGCTTATAAACAGTTGTATTTTATTTTTCAAGGTTCTAGAGGATGGAAAGATCAAGCTCAAGCCAGGCTCAGTTGCTAGTGGGGGCCAGTGTTGTGAATCATAGACAGTGACTTCTTGCTGGGTCACGGTGGAAGGGACAAATGGTCTTCTCATGGAGATGAGAACATGATCATTTCACCAGGCTTTTTATAAGGGAACTAATCCCATCCTTATCACCTCCCAGAAGTATCACCTTATCATACCATCACCTTGGGAGTTAAGATTCCAACCTATGAATTTTGAGAAAACTCAAATGTTCAGACCATACCAATCTCCAAACAAAACAAACAAACCAAAAAGCCCTAAAGTCTTCTATTCCTACTGTTCCATTTTTCTGTCCACTTGCATTCCAGCATTTCTTGAAAAGGTTTATGCATGAGTTTACATGAAAGATGAAGGCTATAAGGCTATGCCGATGTCAGTGAGATAAAGAAATATGAAATAGAAGCAACTTTTTTTTTTAATTAAATGTGCTTTTAGATGAGAAGAGCTCCTCAGCTTCTATATCTGTACGCCTATTTTGTATTAATTATTTATTGCTGAATATATTATTTTAAAATTTGACTTAAAACATCACATTTTCATTATTTCAGTCTGCATTGCAGGTTAGCTGGGTTCTCAGCTTCATGGTTTCTCACAATCCATGAGCAAAGTGTCCTCTGTCTTTTGTCATGTCAAAAGTTCACTGAGAAAGGATCCACTGCCAAGTTCATGTGGTTGTTGGCATTATTTCATTCTTTGGGTTTCTGGAATGACAGCCTCAGTTCTTCACCATATAAACCTCTCCGATATAGCAGTTTGCTTCATCAAAACATGTAAATGAAGAAAAGGATACAGAGGGTCTGCTAACAACACAAAAGTCACAATTGTTAGTAACATAATAACATTCTATATCTTTGCCATATTTTACAGATTAGAAAGTTAGGTACTTCCCATATTCACTGGGAAGGAAAGGGCTATAAAGCCATGTATTTGAAAGTATGGAACTATCCTAGAAATACGCCTACACTCAGTTTTCAAACTCCTGACCATGGAAAAGTCAAACATAATTCTCCGGAAAGAATAACTATAATGTTATTATCAGCATCAGCATCATCTAAAAGTAATACTGAAAACAAATCAAACTAAGTACATAAAAACAGCTGAGAAATCACCAACAGCAATATGAGTCACATCTTACTGAAATAGTAAATGAAAAACATCAGAACAATATAATCAGTTTGGCTTATGGCACAATTCCAGATTACAAGAAAAGTTAGTATACAGTATTCCTCACCTGTTTTTCGATATGTATAATGAAAAAGAAGAGAAAAACTAAGAGAATAAACCAATAATAGAAGAGTATCATGCCAGATATTGTTTTAAGTATTTTATGTATGCTATCTTAGGGGAAAATAACTCCTGTTATGAATCCCATTTTAAAGACGAAGAGACTAATACCTCAGATAGCATAGTAGTAATTGATGGGACTAGAATTTGAACTTAAATTTTCCGACCTCAAATTCTGTTCTTTAAATACCAGACTAAATTGCCTGTCTAATAATTATCTGAGATGCACTTTTATGGTAATTGGAAACAGAAGCTATGAAATAGTGACACATGAAGAATAGTAAAGGAAGACTGACAAAGTGTTATTTTTTTAGGATAATTATATCCAAACTAACACACTTTTGAAAGTGAAAGATCCGCTATTAATAGTTACGCAGGAACAACAGACATGAACAAGCTACCATTCCAGGCAAAATGAAATATTTGGTTACCTTCATTTTTGGAACCTCCAGGATTGGCTTTATTTATTTATTTATTTGAGAGGTTTTTGCTATAGGGTGTGTGCACTAGCCAGAAAGACAGAAAGTGAGAAATCACCCCTCCAGGGGAGATGCCCAGCCACAATCCCTTCTCCTCCATTCTCCTCTTGGGATCCTGGGTACACATGCACATGTGCCTGATGTGAGTTTAAGCCACCAGGTCCAGGACTCGAACCGCAATCGACTACATGGGAGTCCAGTGACATAGCCATTACACCAACTGCCAGTCCCCAGGATTGGCTTTTTGAGGCTTTTCAAAGGATTTATTTTTTTATAGGTGGTCAAACTGATGACATTTTGTCTATCTTTGGCTTCTGTAAGTGTAAAAATATATTTATGGGCCAAATATCATTTGTATGTTTTGAATGAATTTCTCCTAAAAATTCATGTGTGAGATTTGATGAGCACCGGAATGGGATTAAGAGAGTGAAAACTGAGTTTGGTGGGAACCAGCAGTTAGTGTAATGGCTATGTTGCTGGACTCCGATGTAGTTGACTGTGGTTCGTGTCCCGGACCTGGTGGCTTAGAACTCACACCGGACATGTGTGCGTGAGTGCGTGCCCAAGATCCTGAGAGGAGAATGGAGGAGAAGGGATTGCGATGTGACCATCCCCCCTGGGGGGGTGATTTCTCACTTTCTGTATCTCTGTCTCTGTCTGTCTAGCGAGCGCACGCGCCCTATAGCAAAAACCTCTCCCAAAAAAAAAAAAGAAAAACTGAGTTTGGTTATGGTGTTGATGGAGGTTTTTGGGAGGAGATTAAATTGGGGGGGAAGGGCTGTTCTGTTCTTGCCCTTGCCATGTGGTACCCGTGTTGTCTCAGAAGACCCTTTCAGCATACGGCCCCTTGACTTTTGACCTCTAAAACAGTGAGCGTAATAAGTTTCTATTACTTATAAATTACTCAGACTCAGGAATTTCTGTTATTAGCAGCAGAACAGGTTAGACACCATTTCAGCACATTTTCACTAGATAACAAACTATTCTCACACACCCACAAAAAGCTCCTTTTTTCTTATAAGATCTGTTGAGAAACCAATGCTACCAAGACACTTCATCTTAGAAATAATATCAGTGTGAACAAGTCTAACACGTTAATAAAACATACCACTTTTTCCCACCCATCTTGATTTCTCTCTCTTTTTATTTGCTTTACTGGTGATTTTTCACTTTTATGTATTTTTATAATGGTATTTATTTATCTTCCTTTTGCTTCTCAATGTAGGAGCATCTTAAATATTTCTTGAAGAGCTGTTCTAATATTGGACAATTCTCTGTTTTTGTACTTTGGGGAAAGATTTTATTTCTCTTTCCATTCTAAAGAATAGCTTTGCTATTGTATTTGTATAGTATTCTTGGCTAGAAGATTTTTTTCTTTCTAAATGTTGAAAGAAAATATTGTTCCATTTCCTCCTGCCCTATAAGGTGTCTGCTGGAAAGTCTGCCCTCAGTCTGATGGACCTTCCTTCATGTGTGGCTTGACATTTTTCTCTTACTATTTTTAGAGTTTTTCTTTGCCTTCAGCTTCTTACAATTTGATTGTAATGTATCTTGGGTCTCCAACCCTGATTCTCCCACTATAGTGCTCAGAGCTGCACTCTCAGGCATCCTCTCTGCTGTAGTGTACCAGATGTTTCCTGAAGTACAGGGTACTGTGGGGACTTGGGTGTTGGGTCACTACTTCCATTACTGGGCTCACCCCTTGGCCTGGCTTTGCTGCCCATTGTGTGGATGCACTGGGATGGCAACAGGAGTGCAGGGAAGTGGAGGCATAGGATCCACTGACCCCAGAGCAGGTTGCACTTCAGTTCAATGACATTCTACTATGTATTATTGGGACCCTAGAAGGCCGGCGTCAGCATGTGTTCTTTTTCTGTTTCAATGGATCTGGGCAGCTCCCTATGCTAGGTTTGAGATCTGTGTTGACTTTGTGACTCTCCTGTATTTAGGGATGATGATGTCCAAGGTAGTTTTGTAGAATCTCTGGGATATAGGCTTATGTTTCACTCACAGAGGTAAGCTCCTCTTGGCTCCAGGACCTAACGGTCTACTACTTTGTCTGCTTCTCTACATTATTGCCCTGAGTCTGTGCCTCAGAGGTTTCTCCTTACTTGTTTGCTGTGTTGTGATGTTCTCTTCTTCTCTGGCTCGAAGTATAGCCAACATGCAGGTTTTTTCTCTGGCCAACCTTTGTGAAAAGCATTGTGCTGGGTGTCAGTAGTCAACTCTTTTGTTTCTCTATCTAGTTATAATTATTTGTTTGTGTCAGTGGTGTTCAGTTAAATAGCACTTCTAAAAGTAGTATTTCCCCTAAGGGAATTTTGGAAATGTCTAGAAATATTTTTGAATGCCATGACTAGGAGGAGTTTCTGGCATCTTGGGATAGAGACCCGAGATACCACTAAACATCTTACAATACTCGTGATACCCCATCCTCACTCCCTCAACATGAAATGATTTTTTGGACCAAGTTGCCAATAGTGGCAAAGTTGAGAAACTGGATTTGAAATTAAAACAGAAATGAAGAGCTTTATGACTTCTTTTTTTCTCCCCTCTTAATTGTGAAAATAACTGGCTACTTACTTTCATGCTTCAATAAAATGAATCTATATAAATGGTGATGACATTCATTAAGACATTGGATGGTTGAATCAATTTTAATATGGAATGAAAGAAGCCCTCTCTTTCAGGTCTCCTAACCCAGACTAGTATTTCATTAAGAATCTCACAAGTATATCTTCAACAAATGCACAAAATATCTATTTCAGCCTCTTGATCCTGTCTGTCAGAATAATACATTAAACCATCTTTCCCTTCATGCAGCTTCATATTACGGTTAACTACCAAAAACTGCTGTATGATTTTGAAAGGATGACATTAAAGAGAACAAGAGAGAGCAAAGATAGCCTGCTTAGGTGAACTCAACTATAGTTTTTTTTTTTTTTAGAAAGAGATTAAAAGTGTACTTTCATGTTTAAAAGTTGCATGCTCTGTTTTAAATCAATAAGTTGAGTGCATTTGAAACAACTACAAAAATCATTATCAGAGCTTACTTTGGTATGGTGGTTAAGGCGCTGGACTCCCACATGAGAAACCATGGTTCGAGTCCTAGACCTGGGGATCATCCTTTCTCACTCTCTTGTCTCGCTCCCTTTCTTTGATCAGATTAAAAAACCAGTAATACTTGAGACCAGCAGTTGGTGTAGTGGCTATGTTGCTGAACTCCCATGTGGTCGACTGCGGTTCAAGTCCCAGACCCGGTGACTTAAACTCACACCTGGCACATGTGGATATGTGGCCAAGATCCCGGGAGGAGAATGGAGGAGGATTGTGGTGTGGCCATCCCTCCTGGGGAGTGATTTTTCACTTTCTGTCTCTCTGTGTCTCTTTGTCTTTCGGGTGAGCACACGCTCCCTATAGCAAAAATCTCTCCCCCCCCCCAACAAAAAAGCATAAAAAAACCCAGTAATACTAAAAACTAAAATAAATAATTATTTTTTAAAAAGTAGAGATACTTCAAACATTGGGTCATTATAGTAGTTTATTTATTTATTTATTCATTCATTTATTTAAGGTTTTTGCCGTAGGCATGTGCACTCTCGAGGTCCAGGACTCCAACCATGGTTGACCATGTGGGAGTCCAGCACATTCACCACTATCACACCTGCTGTCCCCTAGTAGCTTATTTTTAACAAAATATTTATGTATTTTGTTTTTCATATTTCAATTGCTGAGGTGAAAGGAAATGGGAATCTTCCCTGTGCTGTTTTTTAGATTATATTTATAGAGAATTCACTGGAACACTGTAGGCTTATGACATAATTCTTTTAAAGGTGTTTTACCTTTAAAATCAGTTCAGAAAGAAAGTTTTGGATCAGATATTTTTTGATACAAATTTAGGGTGCAGGGAACCAGCAGTTAGCGTAATGGCTATGTCGCTGGACTCCCACATAGTCAACCGTGGTTCGTGTCCCGGACCTGGTGGCTTAAAACTCATGCTGGGCGCATGTGCATGCATGCCCAAGATCCCGAGAGGAGAATGGAGGAGAAGGAATTGCGGCGTGACCATCCCCCCTGGGGGGTGATTTCTCGCTTTCTGTCTCTGCCTCTCTCTGTCTGTCTGGCGAGCGCACGTGCCCTACAATGAAAATCTCTCAAAAAAAAATTTTGGGTGCATGTACTCAGAGAGAGAGAGAGGCAAGAAAGAGAGAAAGTGAGAAATCACTCCCCAAGGGAGATGGTTATGCTGCAATTTCTTCTCCTCTATCTTCCTCTTGGAATTTTGAATAGATACACACATGCTTTTTAAGCTGTAGTGTCTGAGACTCAAATCATGTAGTCAACCTTGTGAAATCCAGACACCTACCTTAACTACCACACCACCTGGGTGGCCTACCTATTTTGTTTTTTAATACATTAAAATTATTTAAATAAAACTAGCTTCATATTAATTTGAAGACATGAAATGTCATAAAGCAGCAAATTAGAATTACATAACATAGCACCAGCCAGAAAGTGTCACTACTAAAATTTCAAATTTTCATTCTTACAGATTTATGTACTCTTCATGTATAAATGGAGTCATTCTGTATTTTATGCAATATTTTTATTCTGTTACTTTGAAAACAGTTGAGTGGTTCAGTGCAAACAATCATTTAATAACAAGTTTGGTCAAAAGGGTAATTGCTGCTTTTAAAACACAAATCTCTGTATAATTAGCCATCTCACAATGGGTTCTATTTCTTTTTTTTTTTTAACTTTACTCTTTTAATTTTTGTAAGATTTATTTCTCATTCATGACAAAGTCATCTTTAAAAATTATTTTTTCTAAGATACTTCAAACATATTTTGGAATCCAGTGTCCTTCATAACAAAATTTTTTTAGAAGTTTTTGCCGTAGGGCACATGTATTCGCCAAAGAGTGAGACAAAGACTATGAGAAAGAAAGCGAAAAACCACCCCCCAGGGAGGAAGGCCATGCTGCAGTCCCTTTTCCTCCATTCTTCTCCCAGGATCTTGGGCATGCACACACATGGACCCAGTGTGATTTTTAAGCCACCGGGTCCTGGACTCAAACCGTGGTTAGTGATGTGGGAGTCCTGCGACATAATTGCTATACCATTTGCAAGCCTCAGAACATTGTTTTTTATTAAATAATGAAAAATATTTTGACTAGTTTATACTCA
>NW_006207163.1:562376-567157 GCF_000334495.1 Tupaia belangeri chinensis
TTGTGAAATGTACATACATGCACACACACACAATCAACAGAAACACATACAAATGCTCTTTATTATATCTGCTGATTAAAAAATGACATCAATATTTAAATGATCTATAATGCAATTTTTTTCTTATGAAAAATCACCTTATGATTAACAGAGTCATTGATTTGAACAAGAGACTTGGCTAGCTCATCTAGGACTGGATATTCTAGCTTTATATACTTACATAGTTCAACAGATTACTAATGTAATCTAAAGTATACATGTAAATTAATAAAGAATATTGTAACTTTCCTGTTACATAAAATCATTTATACTGCTATATATGAAAATATCCTATGTCATGTGTACTCTTTCCTTAGGGAACAAAAAAGTCTTCCCTTGAAAACATACATTTAAATTTTTTGAAATAGATGACAGACTATTTGTAAGAGTATTAGTTATTTTAATGTCTCCCTTGTTCCTTCCTTCTGCATTCGTTGTTATCCAAAGTTAATTAATTTTTCAATTTCTTAGAATCTTTTCAGCTTTTCTTGAAACAAATATAAACAAAAGTAAATAAAGTCTTTATATTAAAAAGAATTTAAAACCAAACTTAGCACATTATCTTACAGTTCTCTTGGTATTTTTACTTGGTATACACTGAATTATTTCCCTGGTGTCTAGAGAGAGCTTTTCTTCCTTTTCATATTTACATAGTATTTCATTTGTTGATACACTTTGGTTTTAGTTACAAAAGTCTTTATCATTGAATAAGTAATTTGTTTCAAGTCTTTTGCTATTGCAATGGAAAGATTTATTGTATATGTGTCATTCTACACTTGTGCAGGAATAATTTCAGGATAAACTACAAAAGTAGCATCAGTGGGTCAAAGGAAAGTATTTTTGTTGTTTTTGATAGACATTGCCAAATTTCACATCCGTAGATGCCGTATCATGTTGCATTTGTACCAGTAATGTATAGTATAAGAATGCTATTAATAGTTTTCTTTTAAAAGCTTTATTTAAATTAGTAGTGTTCCAATGGGGAATTTATATGGAAATGACAAAATTGGCCCATAACATACACCCTATAGTAGTGTAAACTTTAAATGGAGAGTGATTCAAAAACAAAAAAGGTAAAGCAAAAATATAAGAAGAAATCATAAATGGGTTGCTTGTATACATGAACAGTTGAAAGTGTTACAAACAGAAACACACATATACATACAAATATCTAGTGGATGATAATTATAACAATAAAATAATAGCAATAAGGAACACTGAAAAGGAAAGTAATGAAGAAATAGTAACTGATGTATTAAATTAGCAATAAAAGCACAGATATTATTTGTTTGTAAGAAAAAAAATTGATACGCTAAGCACTAACCCACAACAAAGATGTGGAAAGCCCAGATACAGATTCAAATATATATGAGATTTGATAACCAGCAGTTAGCATAATGGCTATGTCGCTGGATTCCCACGTAGTTGACCGTGGTTCGCGTCCCGGACCGGTGGCTTAAATCTCACGCCGGGCGCATGTGCGTGCTGCCCACGATCCCGAGAGGAGAATGAAGGAGAAGGGACTGCGACATGACCATCCCCCCTGGGGGTGATTTCTCGCTTTCTGTCTCTCTGTCTCTCTCTGTCTGGCGAGCGCACGCACCCTATAGCGAAAAACCTCTCCCCCCCCAAAATAATATATATATATATATATAAGAGATTTTAGAAAGTCATTTATTTCAATCAGAGCAGTTAAAGGTAGACTGTTTTACTTTGTTGGAATCTTTTTCTACTCATTTCTTTAAAAATTTTATTTTAAGGGACAAGCAGTTGGCATAATGGCTATGTCGTTGTACTCCCATGTAGTTGACCGTGGTTCAAGTTCTGGATCCGGTGGCTTAAACTCACGTAGGGCGTGTGTGAGCGCGTGCCCAAGATCCCAAGAGGAGATTGGAGAAGGGATTGCAGCATGGCCATCCTCCCTGGGGGGGTGGGGGGGGAGAGGTAATTTATCGCTTTTTGTCTCTCTGTCTCTGTCTTTCTGGCAAGGGCACGCAACCTATAGCATAAACCTCTCAAAAATTATTTATTTATTTTTTTTGTCGTATCAATCCTTTTTTCACTTTTATGGATTGTTGTTCAAGAATTAATTTATTTAACTTTATTTGTTATTATCCAATTTGCTTAGAGAGAGACAGAGAAAGAAAGAGAGGCAAAGTGAGAAAGCAAGCCACCAGGTCCAGGACTCAAACCCTGGTCAGCCATTGGGAGTCCAGTGCTTTTAACAACCATGCCACCTGCCGGCCCCAGATTTTGCCTTATCTTTATTTTGACAGTTCAGAAACAGTTCAGGACAGCTTTTGGAGGATCGATACTCTCTGGAGGGATCACAAGAGTTATATTTGAAAAGTTATTAAGTGAAACTATGAGTAACATAATATCATTTTGAGAAAATTATATCAAGAAATTACTCTCTGGCTTCTTTTTACTCATCACAAATTTCCCAATAGCCAGCATAAACATTATATATTATTCACCGTACTGACCTAGTAGCAAAAAAAAAACCAAAAAACCAAAAACAAAACAAAACAAAACAAATAAAAACCCACAGCAACCCTTTCTATTTTTTGACTTCCTATTCTCTAAATATGGGTTTATGTTGTACCACGATGGTAGGAGAGATCATCCTCCAGAGTTAATTTCCTGAACCTTTATTATTAATCCCTTAATTATCTTGATCTAAAATGCAAAAAAAAAAAGGGAGAAAGAGAAATAGAAGAGATTTAGAACTACTTATGAGTAGTAGTTAATCTCAAATGCATACAGCCCTGTTTGTAGCTATTTTTAACATTAGAAAATATTTTATTTTAGTCATAAGATCTGCCCTTTCCTTTTCTTTTCTCTTTTTTTGGAGAGGTGTGCGCTTGCCAGAGAGACAGAGAGAGATAGAAAGTGAGAAATCACCTCCCCAGGGGGGATGGCCACAGCACAATCCCTTCTCCTTCATTCTCCTCTTGGAATCTTGGACACACATGCACACGTGCCCAGCGTGAGTTTAAGCCACTGAGTCCGGGACTCAAACTGCAGTCGACTACGGGGGAGTCCAACGACATAGCCATTACGCTAACTGCTGGTCCCCTGCCCTTTTCTTTTAAAGATGAATATTTTGATCTTTACTGATCATTTTAAGAAATTGCATCTCTTTGTCAGTAAGATTATTCTATTTATTAGCTATAATAGAACATGCATTTTTCAGTAATGTTTTTCATAATACTTATTATAGTGCTAAAACATTATTTAATCAGATATAATCATTTATCTAATTATAGGAGGCAATTATTTTAATTTCTTTTAGGAATGGTTTCAAGTAATGATGAAAAACTATTCATTAATTTATACTAAATGAATATTTGATTCTATATCCACTTCTTGCAAAGTCCTTACCATGACTTTTAAGGCCCTGCATATTCTTTATCTTTGCCATTTCTTTTAAATTATTTCCTATGTCTATCCCATTTACCTACTTTGCTTTAGTTATACCTAACTTTAGCATTCCTTAAATGATCCAAGCATACTCTTACCTTAGGGTTTTGCATTTACTCTCGTCTCTGCCTGAAATATTTTTTCTAGAGTTATCACCTTTGTCCTTTCCCTTATGTATTTCAGATTTCTGCTCAAATGTAATATTGTTTAAGAAGCCTTTTCTGATTACTCTATATAAATACTTCCATCATCCTTTTTTGCTTTATTTTTTAATTATAGTGTGGACATAGTACATTTTACTTATGTTTTAATATGTTCAATATCACTTAAGTCTCATGACATTAACATGACTAAATTTTGTAAAGCAGTTACCTGATCCATTGTTCTAGCTGTAGAATTATAGCAGTATTAAAACAGGGTCTCAGGGATCATGCATAGTGGTGCAGTGATAGTGCACTGCTCTGCAATGCTGGATCAATACGAAGAATGTGGCTTCATTTCCTGAGCTGACCTGTACATGACAGGCACACTTCATGTCTTTGATCCTGGCTCACCTGGAAGGCTGAGGGAAGGATCACAGCATAAGACCCTGTTAAGGTTGTTTCTTTCTCTCTTTCACTCTCTCTCATGGGAAGTAAATATATGCATACCTATAGACAGACATACATGCATGCTTACATATATACATATAATGTCTGGGACTGAGCAAATGCTCAGGAGATAGGTCATAAATAAATTATTTAATGCTTCCCCCTCTCACCCACTCAATTAGTTTATCTCCAGTTCCTCATTTTCTACCACCTGTTTCAGGTCCACCTTCATTGAGCTTAGAGGCACTGAGAAAAAACAGCAAGCAATAAGAAGATTGATAAAGAATGAACCTCAGTTGCAAGCTTATAAAACAAATTCAATTTACTTGCCTAACACATTGTAATTCGTGAAAGAAACTGACCCCAAATGTAGTGTCTTAAATCCTTGCCCATTTTTTATTGGTTATAAATGCAGGAGTCTGCTAATCTGTGTGGGTCAGGCTGATCTTGATTGAGTTCATTCAGACATCTGCAGTTAACTGAGGGTTAGCTGTGCTGTGTCTGATCTAGGAGGGTCTTGCCTGGGAGAGGTCACTATAGTGGTCTCTCATCCTCTATACGTCTGGCTGAGGCTTTATCCCCATGATAGTTGCAGGGGTTAATACAGAGAGCAGAAGCATTGGTCAAAACAAATGACAGTCTTCCCAAATGTAAATAGAGAAATGATCCCTATGCTTGCTAATAGGTGGTACAGAGTTACGCCACATTCGGAATATGTGCAAATAGGGA
>NW_006207163.1:567188-605242 GCF_000334495.1 Tupaia belangeri chinensis
AACTGAGGTCATTGATGTGAATGATGTGTGAATCCTTCTAATATGGAACTATTTTACCTTCATTGTTGGTAATCCTGTCAACTACAGTTTTTTCCTTTTGCCTCTTCCGAGGGCAGGTGACTACAGACCTGGGCTATTCAGGATACCTCAACGCTCTGATTCAGTGGCTGATTGGGGCTGAGCACATGACCACACAAACATAATCTATTCTGAGATTTAACTTATAGATGATACCTCATAAAACACCCTCTTCTTTTCAGAATAATCACTGAAAATCTCATACAGAAAAAAGAGAAATCTGACAGAAAGAGACTGAAAGCTGAAGGAAGAAAGTGAGCTCTGGCATTGTATTTCAGTCCTTAAGCTTACATATTGTAAAACTATGTAGATTTCTAGAAGTCGCTTTTACATTTTTTTTTTTTTTTGAGAAAGATTTTTACTGTAGGGCATGTGTGCTCACTAGAGAGACAGAGAGAAACAGAGAGACAGAAAGTGAGAAATCACCCCCAGGGTGGATGGACATGCTGCAGTCTCTTCTTATTCATTCTCCTCATGGAATTTTGGACATACATGCACATGTACCTGGCATGAGTTTCAGGTTGCTGCTTCCAGGACTAGAACCGAAGTCAACTATGTGAGGGTCCAGTGATGTAACCATGATGCCATCTGCTGGTCTCAGCTTTTACATTTTTTAATTAGGTTAGTGCCTGCTTCAAACTGAAGTATCCCTGACTCTTGTGGTAGCAATAAACCTATAGGATACATTTGTAAGAAAAGGAACTATTATAACTTCCTTGAAATGCTTCTTCTCTATTGGTGCCATACATTCATAATTTGAGTATAATTGACTCAGAGGTAGCAATAAGATTTGTCATGAACTAATAACTTGAAGATTATCTGTGTTGACATTTCATATCTTTTAATACTCATATACCCTAATAAAATCCTCTTTAGTCATTCATTAAATTGATTACTTATTTAAAACATTATTAAGTGAAAGATATTGCATAAGACTGTGTTTTATGAATGAAAGAGACAAAAATCATTCCTTCACAAGAGTTTATTTTTAATATTATTTTAAGTCCTGAGTTTTAGAGCTTCAGAAAAAAAAATTGATTCGTTAATGTTAAGAGTCTTTTGTGGAAATGGTGAATGTTGAATGATGGATTATTTTAAAAGTTAAGTTTCAGAAAAAAACCTGTTCAGCTGTTTTTGAGAACTGACCAACAGAGTGAGAAAATCTATTTTATTCCTTTTTCAAAAGTTGCCCTTTTCTAATGTCAAGCAACTACAGAACGGATGAACTTTGGAAGTGTCAGTCTTGGAGCGTTATGCAATTTGTTCTGAGTATGAATTAGTCAGGCTGAGCCTTTGAGTGCATTAAAAACAAGGAAGATGAGCTGAATACATCCCTAAAGGGCACAGATACTGCTAGGTCTGCTTAGCTCAGTTTGCAGGCCATTTCTTTCACAGTGGAGATTCCCGGGTTTTACTATATTGTGATCTCTTGTGCCAATGCAGCCTTAAAAGGAATATGGTCTAGTCATAATGGACAGACTAAATGGAGTAAAATAATGACATGTGTTTATTTTTTTGATTGATTATTACCCAGAAATTAATAAGTCTGCTTTTCACAGAAGGTGGAAGATGAAAGGATTTTTTCTGTAGTTTAATGAATCAGCTCTAACTATAGGAATTTAAAATTAAATATTTCATTAACTCAACCAGCATTTTAGCTGAAAGACATAAGACCTTTATTGTGATTTTTATTTTTACCGAATTCACAAATGATCCAGCCAAACTGGCCAATGTCTTTAATATTGCTGTTATAACTTATATTTTTAAAAAAAGAATGCTATTTAACTTTATTTATTTATTATTATTATTTTCAGTTTGATCAGAGAGAGTGAGAAAGGGAAAGTGAGAAAGGAAGCCACCATGTCCAGAACTCAAACCATGGTTGGTCGTGTGGGAGTCCAGTGCCTTTAGCCACCATGCCACCTGTGGGCCCATTATTATAACTTATAATATGTGACTTTTATTCTAAAAAGACACATGACACTTTAAGGTCTAGGGTAGGATTGGTGATACGTACATACTAAAGCCACAGTATGATCCCAGGATATTAAGTACCCAGATTATTGGAGGGAAAAGAATGTAGAGGGGACAAAAGGAAGCAGTAGAGAACTTGACTGGAAAGATGTTAACTCCTGTTTTGATTACTTCATCTTTGCCTTTCCTAGGGTCTAATAGTCTTCATTGAACACTGAAATCTACTCCCATCTCCAGGACAATATCATAAAAACAACACACAGAGTCTATCTGCTATGATTTTCTTCTCTGATTCTGGGCTTTATTTCTCTTTCATTTCATGAGATCCCAGTGACCTCATCATAACAGCCCTGCACCTTCCACCGTAAGTGCTAGCCTCTCATTCCTTTGTACACAGAGACTGGGTCAGGGCTAAGTATGCTACTCAAGTGGGACCCTTATGACACTGACCCTGTGAGAGAGACTGGTTCCTCTTACATTTATTTTATAGATAACACAAATGGAACATTTAAAAAATATATATGCCAAACAGTATTCTAAGTGATTTATATGGAAAAAGACATTTAATTCTCACAACAACTTTATAATCTTTGATTCTACAAGTGTCTTTTAAAAAAATAAAGGAAAATGCATGGTATATTAAAAACTGTGCCTGGATTTTAATATATTTTGCTCCAAAATAAGTTCATGCTTTAAATCCATTTTTCCATAAAGTGAGGTCCCCTCGTATTATTATTTTCATTTTATAGGTTAAAAAATATGTTGTTCAGAAGTGTTAAGCTGCTTGCCCAACATCATGTAGCTAGAAAGTTTCAGGGCTAGAATTCTAAACAATGCTGGCTCAAGTTGGTATCTCTTAACCACTTTGTAATATTATTTCTCTTCTGAAATCGTAAGTCTTAAGAACTATATAAACCTGGGCATATTAGACTCTTGCTTGAAAACAAAAGCAACGTAATAAAAGCACAGTCAACAATAATAAATAGTACTAATAAAAATAACAACTATAATAATAGAGGAGAGACAGACTCACAATGGCACTATTTGAACAAATATCTACTCAATGTCGAAATGAATTGGAACATTTCCTTCTTCCATCTTTTTCTCTTTGGGAGGGCTGTCCTTCTCCAGTAAATACAAACAGAATAAAGATTGCTACGAGATACCCAAGAATCTTTGCTTTTATGTACTGATAGCTTGGTGACACGTCAAACTGACTGTTTTGAAAAAATAAAAATGAGAGTAAATAGCTTCTCTTCCTGAGAATAGCATCTGGTGTTTTTTAGTTAAATTAATAATTTCCTTATTCTTCATTTTAAGGGCCTTATCTTGCCATAGACTTCAATAATTTAAGTCTGTGATTGAACTCAGGTGAGTATGATGGAAGTAGTACATGCATTTTCATAGCAGACAGTATTACACAGAAAAAGAAAACAATTTCTTATTGTTTGAATAATAGTCTGTCTCACAAAGGTTCATATGATAGACTTTGGTCTTGGTGGGTGGTGATTTTAAGCTCCCAAAAATTCATGTGCCATGGCTTAATTGTAATGTAAAGGCTTTAAGTGAAAACTTAATCTCTTTTCGGGGTATAAGGTCATTAGTCAGGGCTGCTATAATTGAGCTGTGATGGGTTTATTACCAGAGGGAATGAGACAAGACCAAGAGAAAGGAACTCATGCATATATACCATGCTCAGCCAGACATTGCCAGAAGTTCTACTTTCTGCCCCTTTGTAATGGCTTTGAACTCTCTAGCCCCTGGAGTTGTGCAAATAAACCTCTATTTCTTTATAAATCACCCAGTTTGGGATTTTTTTTTTTTTTGAGAGATTTTCACTATAGGGCGCGTGCTCTCGCCAGACAGACAGAGAGAGACATAGAGACAGAAAGCACGAAATCACCCCCCAGGGGGTATGGTCACACCACAATCCCTTCTCCATTCTCCTCTTGGGATCCTGGGCACGCACACACATGCACCCAGCGTGAGTTTTAAGCCACCCGGTCCGGGACGCAAACTGCGGTCGACTACGTGGGAGTCCAGCGACATAGCCATTACGCTAACTGCTGGTTCCCCCAGTCTGGGATATTTATGCTAGCAACACAAAAGTGAACTAAGACACTATCTATGAGTGCATTCGTACTCCATGGCCATCATCACTTAAATCTTCTTATAATACAAATGGAACGAACCCTGGTTCGTTTAGTGTTTTAACACAAGTCAGCTGGCAAACAGTAGCAGAGAATTCAGGCAGAAGATTGCCACATGCAAACATTGTCTTTATACACATATTCCATAACCTCTTTTTCGACCTTACTCCAGATCACACCAGTGCCCTCATTCTGGATAAGCTGTTCAGGTCTCTGGACAGTAATTATAGAAAGTTATTTCAGTATTTCCAGGAAGGTGCTTCCTTACTAAAGAAAGAAAGATACCTTACTGTTTTTACAATCTATTTTTTATAGCATTTAAATAGAAGTACCTAACCAGGGCAAACTAAATAATCAGTAAAAAGCAATAAGCAAGTATTGTTTTTGCACTCAACACTCACTAACATACAGAAATTTCCAGCTTAAATAGTGTAAGCATAAAGTTGGTACTCAAACATGACATCTCTTTTGTTCGAGAAGTCTCGTGTTCATTCTTCAGTGGTTACTGAAGCTCCGAATCCATGACTTTCTTTACAAGCAACTCTATTGACTCTTGAGGACCTGTAGCTGAATGTCTCACATCAAATAAATTTTGCCTTTTGAATTATTTTTAAAGTCCTTTCTTTTTTGGTCTTGTAAAGCTGCTTCCTATGTAGAGAGCCAAATGAAACATGACCCTTTCTTAATTTCCGTGACTCTGTATTATTTCCTTTAAGAATTGAGGCTAAAGTTTAAATTACCAGCGTGATGCTTTGGTTTGAAACATTGTACTTTCCATTCGATGGAAAATTCTTTTAGTTCTTTGTTATAGATGAAAATATTGCCACATATACTTTTATTGTAAAGTGTTTCAAACCTTATAAAAAGGAATTTTTATTTTTTTACTGAAAATTTTTGCTTAAATGGGTTTATAATTTTTTTCCATTTATAATTTTGTAGATTTGGGTTTTATTCTTTATTCATCTTCAGGGTTTGAAACACTGCTGTCTTTTAATTAGAGGAATAATAAGGGTTGCCAGCTAAGTGTGTGTGATAAAATGTATTAACACCTTGTAAGACAAGAGACTAGTTTCTTTGTGTTTCTTCAGTTTTCTGTAGGGGCAGTCACTTTAGTATTAATTGGTACACTGACTAGATCTAGAAGGAGTGACTTCTGCTCCTGCTTTAAACTTTCAGTTCCTTAGAGAACCATTAGGAACTCTTTTGACATTTACCAGAAATCAAGTGAAAGTTTTAATTGAGTTAAAGAGTATATTCACATTACTCTCTGAAACGACTCTATTGACTCCATACAGCTTCATCCCTCTTACTCACTTTGTTTGTTTTTTTTTTTTTTTTTTTTGGAGAGGTTTTTGCTATAGGGCGCATGCGCTTGCCAGACAGACAGAGAGAGATAGAGAGACAGATTGCGGTGTGGCCATCTGGCCACACTCCATTCTCTCCATTCTCCACTCGGGATCTTGGGCACACACGCACACGCGCCCAGCGTCAGTTTAAGCCACTGGATCTGGGACTCGAACCACAGTAGACTATGTGGGAGTCCAGTGACATAGTCATTATGCTAACTGCTGGTCCCCCTCTTACTCACTTTTATCATCAATCCAGAATGTTAAGTCTGTAAACTATCACTTGAATCCATCCCATGAGGTCTAGTACATGTGTTTATCATCTCTTACTTGAAGTATTATAATTTTCTATGTAATGTGTATGCATCCATTCCCTTTTATGCTCCATCCATTCTCGATGTTGCTGACCTAGTTTTTCATAAGGAAAATATTTGTAACTGGTTCTCTTATTGGAAAACCTTTATGGTAATTCTTTGTTTGAAGGTTAAGTCTCAACTCCTTACTGTGGCTTTCTGAGACCCTTTGCAAATTGGTAATATTATAACTTTCCTGCTTAATCTCCAGCCAACAATTACTTTCTATAGCTCCACCACTAACACATTAGGCTTTATTAATACATGTATGCTTTGGGATTTCCAAACACTTTTTACTTTCCCTGACCATTACTCTAAGGGGATTTCACTCAATGATATATGCTAGGATTCTACTTTTTACAAGATAACTTTCTAAGAGCTGAAATACAGGAAAAATGAAAAAAAAACACAATCTCTGTTGTATTCTAAACATACTAAAGAGAAGAAACACTAAACAAAAAAGTAAACATATATAGAGTCCTTAATACATATGAATGCATGCATATAATACATATATATCATGCCTATAATAATTTAAAAAAATATTAACTCCTTTAAAGATAATCTTAAAATACAGTAGACAATGTTTTCTCACCAAGTTGAAATCAATTTGGATATTGCATAATAATAAGTAACTAAGATGTATTATGTGCTTAGTATTAGTATATAGACTATTCTAAGCACTTTTTATAGATTAATAAACATCATTGCCAAAGAAATAACCAAGCTAGAGAAGGGTTAAATGACTTGACTAAATCATTAATAAGAAAACCAAGAAGTCTTTATCCAGAACTGTACTATTTTTTTTAAAGAATTACTTATTATCATTATATTTTAATTTGACCAGAGAGAGACAAAAAGAGAGAGGGGGGAAACTGAGAAAGCAAGCTGCGAAGTCTGAGACTCAAACCATTGTTGGCTATGTAGGAGTGCAGCCCTTTTTTATAGGGAGTGATTTTTTTTTTCTATAGTGTGCGTGCATTCCCCAGAGAGACAGAAAGACAGAAAGTGAGAAATCACCCCTGAGGACAGATGGTCACACTACAATCTCTTCTCCTCCATTCTCCTCTTGGGATTTTGGGCACAGGCCACTTCGTATGTTTCGCACACACACACACACACACACACACACACACACACACACACACACACACACCTAGCATGCATTTTAAGCAGCCAGGTGTGAGACTCGAACCATGGTCAACTATGTGGGAGTCCAGCAATGTAACCACTATGCCATCTGCGCATCCCCAAACCATGTACTCTTAATCACTATGCAGCTTTTTCTCTCTCACCATCTCCTGTACCCCACTTGATTGTTGAGTTCCCTGTTAAAAGGAATGCCAAATTGGGACCAGCAGTTAGCATAATGGCTATGTCGCTGGACTCTCATGTAGTCAACCGCGGTTCATGTCCCGGGCCCGGTGGCTTAAAACTCACGCCAGGCTCGTGTGTGTGCATGCCCAAGATCCCGAGAGGAGAATGGAGGAGAAAGGACTGTGGCATGCCCACCCCCTTGGGGGGTGATTTCTCACTTTCTGTCTCTCTGTCTCTCTGTCTCTCTGTCTGTCTGGCGAGTGCACGTGCCCTATAGCAAAAACCTCTCAAAATAAAAAAAAAGGAATGCCAAATTAATCTTCATATCCTAAGAGTCCAGCATTTATTCAATATTTAAAAGTTGTTATTGATTAAATTTTCATTATACTCTTGACGGATGTATATAGCATTTCTAATGTTTTTAATTTACCCTTTGTACTTGTTCAGTGGGGAAAATACAAAGCGATAGAATGAGAGAAAGAGAGAGAGAGAGAGAGAGAGAGAGAGAGAGAGATTTTTTATAATTTCAGTAGAAATTTATTTGAAGTAGTTTTGGTTATACATACTTTGTAAATGTAACTCCTGATTCATGTGCTAAACTCTCAAAAAATATAATAGTGCCTTCCCGTTGTTGGGAGTTAGTTATCTATGCATCCCTCACATTAAATTACATCTAGACATTAATAGCCAAATTTGCTTAGATTTATTTATATTCCAGTATAGTAAAGATATATGGTGTTTCCCTCCCTTTCCTGGAGAAGATCTGCTTACATTCTAGGGAGGTAAAGATTATGTCTCTCCCTGTGTCTCTGTAGAGGACCTGATGTGCAGGTTGCTAGAGGCTCTTGAATGAATGAATTTTCAAGACCAAGCACTTTCTCATTTCTGGTTTCTTCTCTTATAATGGATTCCCACTGTGGGTGCATTCAATATTTTGGCTCAATTATGTTGAAGTGTGGAAATTAGAGTTCAGCTAACCATCACTGAAATGGTATTCTAGGTACTGTCGTTTCTGCCAATGATAAGTTACCTTTGTTTCTGACCCAGACACTCATGTTTTTCTACAAGAATATGCAAAACTGCAGCAAGATAACACCTTGCAAGTTGGGTAAAATATCAAGCCCTTTACATTTCCTGACTTAACATCTGTCTTAGTCTGTTATTGTACTGTTAACAGAAATATCTGAGTCTAGTTATTATAAAGAAATATAGTTTAATAACTCATGATTCTAGTGGCTATAAAGTCCAGCTATATCACAAAATGGTGGAAGACAGAACTTCTAGGACAGTGTGTTCTACTGTATATCTAAGTGGCTTTCTCTCTGTCATTCTCATCTCACTCCCTCTGCTTATATACCTGCCATAAGTCAATCATGGAGGCTTCCATCAGGCTTCACTCTGAGAAATCATGAAGAAATTAGATTTCCAGGCCAGCCAAGTGGTGTAGTAATTAAAGTGGCCAGATCCCACATGACCGAATGTGTGGCTCAAGTCCTGAGCCCAATGACAGGAAAAAACACTGGACCCATGAACATATGTGCCCAAAATATGTGCCCAGAGAAGAGAAGGGAGAAGAGACTGTGGTATGACCATCCACCCCTGGAGGAGATGGTTTCTCACTTCCTCTTTCTCTCTACAGTGAACACATGTACCCTATCTCAAAAACAAAAACAAACAAAAAAAGAAATGAAGTTTTCCTGTAATAGTTTCATAATATAATTAGTAAAATCAAGTCCCAACACATGAATTTCTGGGAGTCACCCAGTCACTGTCAACTAAGATCAAATTCAAAATACTAAACTTTGGATGATAAACCATGAGACAAACTATAACAATTTATTTAAAAAATCAAAGAGATACTGAATTCTGGGGAATCAAAAACATAAATGTAACTGTTCATGACACATGAAACAACCTATTTTATTTATTTATTTATTTTTAAATTTTTTTATATACATTCAATCACTTTGTTTAGCTTACAAAGTGAACATTTCAACATGTGAACATTTCTCCCCAGTCCAGTTGATCAAAATATCGTCAACCAATAACACCACACCTCCCCATCCCGTCAGTGCTCTGTCTCCGTATCCCTCCTCCAAATGTCCTTCCCCAGGCCCCACTCCTCCCACACACCACATCTGGCATTCACACCCATCTCTTGTGTTTGTACAACCTTTAGTTAATCAGTTTCATTCATAGAGTGCACACACTTGGTATATATTAAGTGGAGACAAACAACCTATTGATACCAGGGACAATGTTTCTTCTCCTCCTCCTCCTCCTTCTCCTTCTTTTTCCTTTTCTTTTTTCTAAAATAACTATATCCTTGAAACTAGCACCTGGCTTTATAAGATACTTGATGCAGTTTCCTTTAACAGAAGAATGAATAATTATACAAACAATAACACCCCATTGTTCATTCTGTAGGGAGCTGAGAAAAAATATTAATATTTTTGGTTATATTTCCTCCCGAGAGGTTCTAAGTAACACACAAATCAAAGATTGCACTTGAATATCTGTTTTAATGTTGCTGGATAATTTGTGAAAGTTAACAATCATTTTTATCATGATAACTGAAATGATATATTGTTGCCAATTTATTGTAGATACACTATCTTCACTATCCTAATAAAATCTCATTTCTAACCCAGGCAAACAATTGTTAAAGTAATTACAAATATGGATATTAGGAATTGATATAATAGTTAAATCACTGGACTCCCATGTAGTCAACTGCAGTTCAAATCCTGGACCTGGGTATGCACACATACATACACACACACACACACACACACACCCAGTGTGTGTGTGTATGCTTGCCCAAAATCCTGAGAGAAGAATGGAGGAGACGATATTGTGGCATGATTGTTTGCTCCTTGTCTCTCTGACAAGTGCACGTGCCCTATAACAAAGATCTTTAAAAAATCTGAATCAATTAAATTTTATTTTCTGAAAGATAAATGCAGATACCTTAAAGTAAAATGAATATACATACTGATATTTTTTCCTTACTACCACAACTTATAAGTGATCAGTGCAAGCCTTTCTGAATCCTTAAATCAAGCCCCAGAATTGAATAGCTAATCCAAGAAACTGATAGTTTTGTGCTGAGAATTTTTCAGTGTCCTCAGTGATGTCATTTGTGGACCATGTTTCTTCTTTCTTTCCAATTGTGATATTTTTAATATATTTGCTTGTTTGCTTGTTTATTATTTCTTTATTTTGTCTCATTAGATGGTTTATGATATTCAATAAATGATGGCTAAAAGTTCTGATAGTAGATATCTTTTTCTTGTTCTAAACTTTAGAAAAAGACAATGTTTCAGTATTATATGATGGTGAGGTTAGTTGTAGGTTTCTCATTGATATCTTTAATCAGTTTGAAGAAGTTCTCTCCCATTCCTCATTTGCCGAGAGATTATAAAAGAAATATTATCCTTTATCAAATATCTTCAAGTATCTATTGAGAACCACATTTGTTTCTCTCCTTTATGTGATATTGAGGAATGAGTGGACTTAAGTATACACACACACACACGAGAGAGAGAGAGAGAAACAGAGAGAGAGATTTTGCCATAGGGTGTATGCACTCACTGGAGAGAGATGGAGACAGATAATCTGACAGAGGGAAAGTGAAAAATCACCGCCCCCCCTCCCCCCCGCTGTGGGGATACCCATGCCACAATCCCTTCTTCTCCATTCTCTTCTTGGGACTTTGGGCAGAAATACACATGTGCCTGGTGTGAATTTCAAGCCTCCAGGTCCAGGATTCAAGTTACAGTCAATCATGTGAGAGTTCAGCACCTTAACCACCATGCCACTGCTGGTCTCTAGTGGGAATATAATTATGCAGGGAGACTGAAGGGGTGAAATGATGTGTGTAAAACAGTAATAGCTGAATTGTGCCATTTAACAATCATTTGATAACAAATTACCCCCAATCTCAAGAGCTTAAAACAACACTAATTTGTTATAGTCCAAGAATACACAAAACATCTGTGTTGGGCTGATCAAAGCTAGGCATAGCTGGGGAGCTTAGCTTTGCTTATTGCTGTGGTAATAAAGCAAGGTTTCTACTTCTCTCCAAAGTTCCATGAGTTGGTTACACGAACTCTGTTACCTGTGTCTCTTATTCTTCTCTTTGTTGCTACTTGTTTTTCTTGCTATGTTGCCCAAACTGACTTTAAATAATTCTTCTTCCTCAGTCTCCCAGATAGTTGGGATCAAAGACATGTGCTACTATATCCAAGTCCCCATTCATCTACTGATAACAGAAAGCTAGAGGGAGTCTTCAATGCTACTTAAGATTGAAAGTCAAATACAAGTTTGTGAACTGGGTTCACAAATATAAGTCACTTGACAGAGTCCAAATTAGGAGGTACAGAAATGTCTTCTTTCTTTTTCTTTCAATTTATTTTGTGCATTCAATCACTATAGTCATTTAGTTTGTAAAGCGAATTTACCCAACATGAATATACCTCATCCCAGTCCAGTTGTGGATACTATGCACATTATCATCGACAAATAACAGTACATTTCTGTGTCCCATAAATATCTTGCCTTTTTAATGTTCTCCTTGTTTTCTTTCCTCACCCTCTCCCTCACCCTCTCCCACCATCTTCCCATATTGTCTATAGAATCCATAACCCTTTTTCATGCTTGTATATACTCTAATCTTTCAGTTTTCTCCATAGTGTGTGGAGAGTCTGTATATATTAAGTGGAGTCATACAATGTCTCTCTTTCATATCCTGACTTGCTTCACTTAGCAGTAAATCTTTCATATTCATCCATTTTCTATCAAACGCCGAGATCTTGGTGTGTCATTTTTAAAATTTATTTATTTAATTAATTATTTTTTTTATGACTGAGTAGTTTTCTATAGAGTTTATGTGCCATGTTTCTTTTTAATCCATTCATCTGTTCATGAACAGTTGGGTTGGTTCCATGTCTTAGCAATTGTGAAAAATACAATAAACGTGGACATGCAAGCATTTTCCGACTGAGCATTCTTTCATCCTTTGGAATTGCTGGATCATATCATTCTAGTTGTAGATCTTTGAGGGAACTTCCATATGGTGACTGGACCAATTTACATTCTCACCAACAGTGAAGGAGAGTTCCCCTTTCACACAGCTCTGCCAGCACTTACCTTTAAAAAAAAAAAAAAAAAAAAAACTTTCACCATTCTGACTGGAGTTAGATGGTATCTCATTGGGGATTGTTCTGCATCTCCCTTATGATGAGGGAGGTAATCACAAAAGACCCTGTATTGGCAAAGCAATCCTGTGTAAGAAGAGTGGAGTAGGAGGCATCTTACTCTTCAACCCCAAAATATATTACAAAGCTTTTAGAATCAAAACAGCATAGTATTGGCACAAAAACAGACATGTGGACCAATGGAACAGAATAGAGACCCCACAAATAAACCCTAAAACATACAGTCAGCTGATTGTTGACAAAGGGTAACAGTTAATCCGGTGGGAAAAGGAAAACCTCTTTAGCAAGTGCTGCTGGAAAAACTGGGTATCCACTTGTAGATACATGAACCTGGAGGATCCTTATCTCTCACCATTAACAAAACTCAACTCAAAGTGGATCAAAGAGCTCAACCTAAGACTTCAAACTATAAAACCACTGGTGGAAACACTGGGGAAATTCTGGGAAATATTGGGATAGGCATAAAACATAGGAAATAATCCCCAAAATAGATAAGTGGGATTATATCAGAATAAGAAGTTTCTGCACAGCAAGAAACAGTAATTAGCATGAATCGACAACCCTCAAAATGGGAGAATATTGTTGTTAACTATGCCTCAGTTAAGGGTCTGATAACCAAAAATCATAGGGAACTCAATGGCTTACCCCCCCAAAATAATCAACCCAATTGAAAATTAGGAAAATGAGCTGAACAAAATACTCTCTAAGAAATGTATTCTTTCATATGGCAGAATCTATGCAGTCACATGATTTTAGCTGCAGAAGGAGTATATAATTATAAGAAAGAATATGATCCACCACCCAAAATAAATGTAGAATCATGCTGATAATTGTTAAAACTACAGATATTTACCATATTTTGTAATTTGAAATATATTTAAATTTTAATCACAATAATAAAAGCTTTTGGGCCCATAAACGCTGAAGGGTTATCTTTAATACAAAAGGAATTTTTTTAAACTGGCATGGGAAATATCTGAAGTAGAAATGACAAGATATATGAACATAAAAATTATATATAAACTACCAATAAATGTCAATATCACAAGTAGCCCAAATAATGGAAATTAATCTAAAGACAGATAATACAAGGTCTATTTTCTTTTTAAAGAATAAATATTGTAAGTGGTAGTGATTCTTTAAAAAAAATTTGGTTACATTTCAGGCATTTGCTTTTATTACAGTCTTTCATTATAAACCAATTAAAACTTGACCCATATACTTCTGATAACCTATTTCATAAAAATATCACATCAGTAATCACTTCCTAGAGCATTTCAGGAAAAAAAAAAGGTACTGTTATTCAATTGACAAGTGAATCATGTAGCCAATAAAGAAAATACTATTTACCAGCTGCCTAGGAGAGAAGTCCATGGTACATTCTGAACTGAAGGAGTCAAGATGTGGGGTTTGTTCCCTGGTACAGTAGGAATGTACTGTTCAGAGAAGCTGGATTCCACATGGTAAACCCAGTTAAATCCCCTGCCTGGTCAACCCAAAACACAGCAGGCATGCATGAGATTACTTAAGATCTGATGGGCTAGAGGACTGAAAGAAGGGGATTTTAGTGTGCCCCAACCCTGCGAAGTGTGTTCATCTTTCTCTCTCTCTCTCTCTCTCTCTCTCTCTCTCTTTTTCTCTCTCTCTTCTCTCATGTGCATTTGCTATATCATGAGTAAATAAAGAAAATTAAGATATAGATACTTGTAGATCCCTTTTAAAATAAGCAGTGGCAGATTCTATGCATGTATAAATATATTTGTTTGTGACTATGGTAAAATATATCTGCTAAGTCATTGGCATTGGATATGGAGGAGAAAGAAATGGGGAAATGGATCAAAATTCAAAGATACCTCTTATAATTTTATGAGATGTAAATTTTATGAGCTGTAGTGTGGGTCTTTTCTGTAGTTTCAGGATTCTGGGCTTCAGCCTCAATACTAAAGATAGTGAATTATATGAACTTCCTGGAAAAAGGATGTAGACACATCTTCATGGGACTGAGAGTAGCTACACTGGCCCAAGTAGCTACACTGACCATCAAAAATCCTCCATTAGAGACCTCTATTTATTAAGAATAAGGAATTTGGAAGAATACACAATACGAATATGTGTTTCTTTATCGAGACCACAATTAAGGAAATTGGGTTCCAAGTATGCTCTTCAGAGAAATCGAAAGTGCTGAATTGTTTTCTTTTGACTGTAGAGCAGGAGCTTGAGAAATTTCTTGGTAGAATATGACACATGCCTCCATTTGAAGAGGGCAGTGACTGGGACCTCACCTAAAGAAGCCTGGAAGTGGGAACTCTCTAGCAGACATGGCAAGAGGAAAGTCATGGACAACAGCTTGTTTTCTATTTGATGTTAGGAACAACCTGGTATTTGAGCATACCAGGTTAAAACTGTCTAGAAAAGGACCAGTAGATGGTGTAATGGTTATGTTGCTGGACTCCCACATAGTCGACCGTAGTTTGAGTCCCAGACTGGGCGACTTACACACAGGCTGGGCGCATGTTCGCATGTGCCCAAGATCCCAAGAGGAGAATGGAGGAGAAAGGATTGTGGTGATTTCTTGCTTTCTGTCTCTCTGTCTCTCTTTGTCTTTTTGGAGAGCACAGGTGCCTATAGCAAAAACCTCTCTATGAGAGATTTATTTCCAGAGGGCAGGCCAGAGGGCCCATTGTAAGAAGTCGGATGAAGCTCATTTTCTGTGTCAGCTAACTGTGCAATGGAGCAGCAATGCAGGTGAAGATCCACAGGCCAGCTTTTAGTAACAGCGAAGATGAGAGGCAGAGAGAAAAACACATGTGGACATTTAGGTCTGGCAATCAATAAAAGTTAATAGATACCCCAGTTAATTGAAAAACTTTTAATTTATTTATATGTTCATTCATTCTTTCTTTCTCGTTTATTTTGTATTTATTTATTTATTTACTTACTTATTTATGTTTGCGAGGTTTTGGCTATAGGGCATGTGCACTCTCCAGAAAGAGAGAGACAAGAGAGCCAGAAAGCAAGAAATCACTCCCCCAGGGGGGAGGGCCCCCCCACAGTCTCTTCTCCCCCATTCTCCTCTTGGGATCTTGGGCACGCACACACATGAGCCTGGCGTGAGATTTAAGCCACTGGGTCCAGGATTTGAACAGCAGTTGGGAGCCCAGCAATGAAACCATTATGTCATCTGCTGGTCCTAACCCATACTATTTATATGTATTTATGGAGCATAGTGCAGTGTTTTGATACAAATATATATTCTAGGGCCAGCCACTTCTATATGGCCAACTATATGGTTTGAGTTCTGGATACAGCAACTTGAAAAACATGTGCCCAAAAATCCCAAAAGGAGAGAGAAGTCAAAGAGAGGAGATTGTGGTGTGACCATCCACCATGAGGAGTGCTTTCTCACTTTTCCTTTCTTTCTCTGTACCCCTCTCCTGTGAGGGTACATGCCTATTGGCAAAATTTAGAACAAAACAAACAAACATTATTTAAGAATCAATTCTGGGGGGGCTGGCAGATATAGCAGTGTGTAAGGGTGCTAGACTCCCACATGGCTGACAGCTGTTCAAGTCTTGGACCTGGCAGCTTGCTTTCTCACTTTTGCTCTCTCTCTCTCTCTCTCTGTTCTTCTCTGCTCAAATTAAAATAAATAAATAAATAAATAACATTTGAAAAAAAGATTCAATTCTGGGTATTTAGCATAGTCATCATGTAATACATTTATCATTTGTTTGTGGTGAAAACATTAAAAATCCTCTTTTAGCTACTTTTAAATATACAATAAAATATTGTTAACTGTCGTCACCAGCCCATGCAATGGAAGACCTTAGGTTATTCCTTTATATCTTTCTACAATTTTGCAACTATTGACTAATCTCTATTTTTCTTTCCCTCTCTACCTTCTCCAGCCTTTGGCAACACTATTTTATTCTCTATTTATTTGAAATCAACTCTTTTAGGTTCCACCTATGAGTGAGATCACATGGAATTTGTTTTTCTGTGCCTGACTTAGTTTACTTAGTTTACAAATTCTTTTCAGATGACAGAATTTCATTTTCTTTTAATCGTAGTTGGAAGAAAAGAAAGAGAAGACTGAAGAAGAGGCCATATTTAACTTTCTTTTTCTGCTGTTTCTTGACTTATGGAAAGAAGAGAAACCTTATCTTGAGTATAGGATTTAAATTGACGAGGAGACCAGACTGTGGCGCAGTGCTAAGATATGATGCTTTGCAAGGCTAAACATTTTGGAAAGGTTTTGGGTTAGTGTCTGGAAACCTCCTTGAATAGGCTAGGAATACCATGGACCTAACCAGGGCTGCTGAAGCTAGAGGTAGATTGTGGTGTGAGGTCCCTGTTGGGAGTACCCATTGCTCTGCTCTCTTGCTCATGGAGAAACAAATAAACTAAAACCAAAATAAAATAAGAATAAGTAAATATTTATTTCTCATAGACTAGACTTTTTTTATGGTTTATATAAAGGTTAAACTCTAAGATTCAACCTCATTGCTGATGAGGGGCAGAGAAATGAGAACCACTAGAGCTTTTGAGAAGATCTTCTGTGAGTGAAAATAAAACTGGTTTCTGATTTTTACCCTATTGAGTTCAACATGTTGTTATAATGCTAGAGTATTTGAGAGTTTATATATCCATTCAGATACATGCACACAGAAATGTAAAAAGAATAGTCACTAAAATGTTAGTGTTATCTCAAGGGATTGGGATTTCAGAAAGTTAAAAAATTAACTTATTTCATTCAGTGGAAACCTTGCCTTAGAATTAGAGATTGATGGTAATCTTATGTTTAAAGCAGATGTGGTGAATATGAAAGATTTACTACTAAGAGAAGTGAGCCAAAATATGCAAGAGAGACATTGTATGTCCCCACTTAAAATATACTGAATGTCTGCACTCTATGGCAGAAACTGAAATACTGGAAGATACAAAACCATGAAGAGCAATTGCAGATACTACAGACAATGTGGGAGGAGGGTGGAAATGAGGGAGAGTGAGAGGAAGGGGATCAAGAGGAAAAAGAAGCAAAAACATTTAAGGGACACAAAAGAGAAAATTATCTGTTGATGATAATGTGTATGATAATAGCTTTAACTGGACTAATATACAGTGTATTTATGCTGGGAAAATTCATTTTGCAAGCTGTAATTATATGCAGTGATTGAATGTATAAAAAATGAAAATAAAGCAGATGGATTCTCCTAAAGCTTACCTCTAACTGCAACTACCCAGACACCAGAAAACCTTTCCCAACACATATACACACACTCTAGCACGCACACATGTGAGGCAAAGAGTATGTCCTCAAAACACTTCAGTACTAAGTTTCTAAGCCTCTCTCTGTACAGACGCAATTTGTGTGGCTCATTAAAGTATGAGTCTCAATCAAAAAATGTATAAGGCCTTAAGCATTCAAATATGCAGCACAATCAAGGAAGCACACAGCTGATTGTTAAAATATGCAGCCTGTTGAGTAAATCCATTAAAGAGAATTTTAGAGACTAAAATATATTTGAAAATTAGTAAAATATGTGATTTCAGTTGTCAAGTTTATTCAAATATTTCAAAAGACACTGGAATGTGTTGTGGAAAAAAAAGATCAGAACATTCAAACTCTGAATAGCATATAGGACTATGGATGTGGGGGTCCAGTGAGATGAAGGAAGGGGTGAAAACAGGAGTAAAAGATGTGGTCCTTCATGTCACGAATTTTCTTTGGAAATGTTTTAGAAAACTAGAGCGTAGTATAGCGAATATCAAATGGTGAGACTAGTTCTTCATTTATTCCCTAGAGCAATGGCATCTTAGTCTACTGAGATGATAAAAAATGCTTAAGGGGTGGCAACTAAGGCAGAGAAGAAGAGGCATTTTTGTAAAATTGGCAGAAATTGCCTTTTTATCTTCCAAGAAAATGTTGTGAGGCAAAACTGTCAATTTAGCTCAGCTTTAAAACCATTTCCTATTTTGTGCATTAATTTTTAAAACTTTTTCCCCCACAAAGAATAAAACAGTCGCTTTGAAATATTATGGCTGGTGCTTGTATTATGTGGCTCGATTATGTTACATTAGTCACCTCATGTATCTTTATTTAATGGAAGACAGAACATTTAAAAATATTTATAAACTCACTCTTTTGGTGAACTCTGCATGTGATGGGACGGGGTATGGCTGGTTTCACATAAGCAGGCACTCCACAGCCTTTCCATAAATGTGCAGATGGTTACTTGGTAATATCAAGGAGTCGTTTGCACAGATGGGGGCATAAAAATGATTAGTGGAAATTACACAGGAAGATTCATTCAGATCATGGCAACATAACAGTGTTGGAATTATGGTTTATATTTGTGAGCTGAAATAGGGCATAAAGAAATTGGCCTATCACAAAAGCTGTAATCAATTCAGCGATCAGTACCCAAAAGTCCTATAACATATTAAACTTATGGTCATTTTAGAAATACTCAGAAGGCTACAATTTGGCTGTCTTCTTACTGAGGCTTTTCCCACAACTAGTTTTGAACACATTTATTAGTAATCATATTCTCCCAGCAACAATAGTTGGGCCTAGAAACACCTTTGGGAAACTTTATTCATTTTGTGTTTTCTCATCTCCCCATAATAGCTATGCTATGCAACTTTTCATGGCTGTGTAAGACTAACATGAAATTTATGTAAAACAAAAAAATATATATAATTAAACTAAAACCTTACAGATTCATCTATGAGAGTATTTTGCTTCCTCTGGTCAAGACGTATCTGAGTTCTTTTCAGTTTTATTTTAGAAAGTGAATATGTTGATTTAATATATGTGGTTATTTTCATCTATTCCTGGAATATTAATTTTAGGCTATTATGTAAAGAAAAAAAGAGCATTTAATTTACTGAAGGAGGATTAATGCCTACAAATTTGAAAAGATGATTCAATGACATTTCTAAAATAATTCTTAAATATAAAGATTTATGAGCATCAGCTCCAAAATTTTAAATACACTGTTATGTGTAGCATTTTTAAAGAAAAAGATCAATTTTTACCTTCAAAGAAAGTATAAGTTGTCTTTCCTATTTTTTTAGGCCATTAATTCATATTTTATTGAAGCTATTTTTAGCTATTTTATTTTAGCTATTTAAAACTAAGGTTTTAATCTTTCTCTGCTTTATGGCATTATAACAGTGTTTCTGAAAGCTTCTAATGCAAGGTCTGTCAAAGGGCAATTCAAAACTAGTTTGATGTGTAGTGAAAAAAATAGCCCATTGACAATGACAACAAAGGTTAGTACCTAGGTGCAGACTTAAAATAAATATTCAGGCCATACATGAATAAAACTATAATGTTCTCTATAGACACATAGTTTTGAAAATAAGACATATGTTGGCTTAGTGAGATAGACATAATAAGATGTCAATTTTATCTAAATATTTTTCTAGTTGCAATTCCAATTAAAATTCTAATGAAAGGCCAGCCCTGTAGCCTAGTGGTTAAGAGAGCCAGCTCCCACATGGTCTACAATGACTCAAATCCCATTCCTAGCAGCTCGAAAAACATGCCAGGTGCATGCACACATGAGCCTCAAAATCTGACAGGATGGAGAGAAATGGAGATGGGATTGTGGCGTGACCACGCCCCTTGGAGGGTGCTTTCTCCCTTTCTGTCTCTCTGTTTCTCTACCTCTTTCTGGTGAACACATACACCTTCTAGCAATTAAATAAATAAATAAATAAATACTAATGAGATTATCTGAAACACTTTGTGCAAAAGATCATCTGTAAAACCAGGCCAGTCTTACATTAGCTAGCCTCATCTCATCTAGAGACTGAACTATTAGATACCATAGATTTTTCTAATGTTCTCCAAGTTCTTCTTCTGTAATTTGATTCCCAAGGGAGCCTTGCCTGAGGCTTCTAGGATTTACCTGTGCACGAGCAACACATCTGGAGACACCACTGATAAGGCTATCCAGACCAGGCACAAAGCACCTTTCTCCCAACCAGCCTAGCAAGTTTTGTTCTTTCTCAGGTGGGTAATCTGGTGTACCTGAGCTATGATGACTTGTCCAAGGGCTTCGGGGACCATTGGCCTGCCATATGGTAACAGCAATCATCCTTCGGGTCCTCCAGTAGCCCACTGCCTGTGGGCACATTTTTTTTTTTCTCCCCCTCCTCCTGAGCTTAGGAGGGTGAGGACAGAGTCCAGGGCAGAGTTTGGGGTGGCTACAAGAACTTTTAGTTGTTGATCAAGATGTCTCTCTTCTGACTAGGTCCTATAATATTCTCTTTTGTCACATACTTAGCCAACCTGTTTACTATTTAAAAAATTTTTTTTATGAGCATATTTTTGGTAACAACTTTAACCTCTGATTTAGACAAAAATTAATCTTATTCACTTTAAGGGTTACCTGAGGCTTGTCCAGTGTTGTCAGATGTCCAAGGGGAGCCACTGGGGTCTCAGGCCCCATTAATCCTCCATTTTAAAGGCCAGCATAGATTCTAGAAGTCCCTTCAGAGCTCAGTGCATTCTGTCTCATCTCTAGTTGCCAATTCTACATTGGGGACAAGGCCCCACCGGAGGACACGAGGACACCAGTCATGGGCAGTGTTTAGTACCCGGGCTGCCCACATTGGAAACAGAGTTTATTCTAAGGCAGAGGCTCTGACCTGGGCTGTTTCCAGATCCTGCCCTCAGAGAAGTTCTCAGCCTTCAGGATTACCATGAATGACTACTGGGTGCTGTTAAAGTGAGGGTTAAATCAAAGGTTAAGGTGCCCTGCCAATTTCGTTATAACACGTTTCTGAGTTATTTGGGAACATTTTTGAAATCTGTTCTGAACGGTCCCTACACTGAGAAGTGAACTTAAGTTTTAATAGATCCTGCAAGGATTGGCTGAGTACTGTCAGGAGGACGAAGCCCAGTTTACAGGCTTTAACAAGGCATCTCCCTTATCGCTTATACAAAAACTCTAGTTGGAGAATGTAGTTTCAATCTAAATTTTTATTTTTATAGCTAAACCTCTTTCTTGATCATTTAATTAAAGGGAGAGTCCAGTGGGGAAGAGGCCTAACTAAGAGAAACAGAAGGAGCACATGAAGGCAAGGGGGCTGGAAGAGAAGGCAGCCTGGCGCTTTTGCCTGACCCACCCCATTTCTTGCAACTCTTACCCTATTAAGCTGTTAGACAGGAGTTTTCTAGCTTTTGTCCCAGAAATATAGGTCCAATTATTAATAACTGCCCATGTCTATCTTTTTCTTTTACCTTGGGAAATTTGATGCTTTGAAGGAACTATTAAACTTGCCATACATCTATATTGAGCAATTTTTTGTTTTTCGGCTACCCTAAATTTTAGCATATACCAGCAGGTTATGAACATGTACAAACAATAATAACATTTGTTTAACAACTTTCCAATGTAAAACAGAACAATTTTACTAATAGATCCTCTCAATATTCTTTAAAATTGAAAAACCGATAGTAGGAATAACTAAAACATGTTAACAAGAATTATAAGGAGGACTCAGAAGGAGGGAACCAGGCAATATGTTTCTATGAGTCCATGTTTAGCATTGGATTTATATCCCTTTATATCATTTTACCTTTTTTAACTCAGGTGCATTCCATTGGTCATCCAACATGCAAACTTGTCAAACATTCCCTCATTTTTCTTTGGTCAACTTTGTCTTAACAGTTTAGAAAACCATTAGTTTACACAGAAAATGAAGATTTTATCCAAATGATTAGATTTCTTTAGAAATCTGTGCTTGTAAAAGTACATTCTCTTTTCATCCTCCTTGTGAATTTCTTTAAGGACATAATATTAGGATTAGAGCCATAGTTAATGTTCTGAAAAAAATTTATAACTGACAAAGAAATTTGGCTATATATACCAATTTAACATAATAGTCTACCATTAATTTCTGGGAATCTCAAATTATTTTGGAACACAATGCATACATAGACATACAAGTGCATAACTTATTTATACATATAACTCAAATAATACCAAGAAAACTAGAATTACCCAATTTGACAATGTTTTCTATTTTTATCTACATATAAAGAATAATTCTGATTAGTTTGAACAGTTCCCTTTTGGCCGTCTCAGGGGCCCTCTGTAAACATCCAAGGGTTACTTTGAGGTCAAAGATCCTCTGTTAGCACTAAAACAAAAGCCAGAAAAAGCTAGTCATAAATATAAATCTGTTTCTTTGTTAGATATCTACTATGTAAAGTATAATACACAACACATAAGTACTAGCTGTTTCATTAAACCAACCATTTTAAGATAAACATGATGTTGTCTGATTAATAAAAACCTGGACAAAATATATGTTGTAAATTGTGAAGACCTTTAATCATTAATTTTTTTTTTATTACATTTGAAGCCAGCTCATTTACCAAAGTTATGTGAACTTGAGATACATTTAAACCAATGTCTATGAGCACTTTTTTAAATAATACAAATAGAATAGAATACTTTAAGGTCTGTTTTTACACAGACATACAACATGTAGTATGAGACACGATATATTGCTTGCATAGATACACACAGACATATCAGGATTACAAGAGCCAATTTCTCTTGGATTACTTTGACATTGATATTTTTTTGAGTAACTTTCTTTTTTGAAATTTTTAATTATATACTTAAGGACGGTAGAAAATGGTAGAAATTTAACTTTTTGTTGTCTATACTATTAGAGTTTTTACAACATAAATATTCTTGATATTTTTTACTCCTTTTAAGTGTGATGTTTTTAAAAAGTCCTCTTAGTTTTTGGATGAAGAGTTTGATGCCATAATCATAACTTAACCTCCCTCTGTCAAGGGTGCTTCTCTTAAGGGCAACATGGCCTCAGGAATTGGGGTTTCGATCTTCCTTCATTTCTCTGAATTTACTCTGGATGTAGGGTGGTGAGAGGAGGGCTGAGGAGGCCTCTTGTGGCCTCTCCTGGTTCTCCCTAGGCTGATGCTTGCTACGATTTTAAGGGAGAGGAAGATTTGACTCCTCAGGATCAGACTGTAGGATAGGGGGCCTTTGTTCCCCTTGCTGGAGCTCTTTCTGTGGGCTGATTACAAGAATACAGTTCCCGTTCTTCTTTATTTAATTTAAAAAATTTTTTTCTTTCTACAAAGCCCTCATCAAAGTGGTGTAGTATGCATCTAAGGGGAGCCTTAAGAGAGCACTTTTTGTCTCTCATTATTTTTAGAATTAAGACAAGAAAGGAAACAAACATTTCAGCCTCTTAAGAGTAAAATTTTTTTTGTAAATTTATTTATTTATTTTTCATTTCATTTTCTTTTATACATTCAATCACATTATTATTTGTCTTAAAAAATGGATATCTCAACAGGTGAACATCTCTCCCCAACACAGTTGACAAAGCCACAAAACATCCTCAACAGACAATACCACACCTCCCTGTGACCTCCCTATTTTTCCTTAAGAAACCCTTGGTATGTGAGATCAATAATCCATTGTTCTATATCTTCCACTGAAGGGAATGAAGGATAGAACCAAGAAATATTTTCTAAGAGGGTTTGAAAAAAACAAGTAAACTGACAGTAGAAGGGGTAGAAACCCATAGAAATTCCTAAATCACCAGGGGTTTTAAACTCTGTTAGGGCCTCTGGCCCCAAATTTTCCCTAACTGTCTAAAAGCAAAACTTCCAGCCCCTGGATTCCAAGCACGTCTGGTGGAACCTAAGTAGGAGTTCTATAACTGTGTCCAGTCATCCCTGAGTCCCAGCCACCTGCAGAAGGGCTTATGGCCCTTGACCCAGGTCAGACTTCAGGGAGTTTCTCAGGGAAATACACCCTGCCTGGGATTCTCTCTCTGTTCCATGGCCAACTTCCTTACTCACTGGTTTGTTTTCATTGAAGCTGAACAGTTCAGGGACACCCAAAGAAATGCATCTGGAGATCTTACAGCAAAATTCCACAGACTTTTGGAGGAACGGTCAGCATCTCTTTTCAGCTGCTAACAATCCCGAGAGGAGCTCTGGGGTCCTGGGAAATCCCAGATGGTGCCTCCCCTAGAGCAGTCCTGGGTAGCCAGCAGCCAGGCCAAGTGAGGCCGCTATCCCTAGGATGCCTCACTCACTTACCAGACAGGTATGCATCTCGCTGAGGCCTCTAAATGTTATAATCTACTCAGCGAGAAATAAGAGGGCATCCAGACACAGGCAAATTTATTGGAGTTTATTGATTAAGCTGGCAGCATATGGGAGGACTCATGTCTCTCAAAACCCCGCAGTCCCAAGTGAAAGGGGAACGAAGCTTATGTAGGCCAAAAATGCATAATCATGTCCAGGGGAACCTGATGATTTACAAGGACAAAGAAACAATGTGAAGGGGCTTCAGGAGAGATAGGTGGTATGGTTTTCCTATCTTCAAAGCAAAAAGCCAGCTACAGAAGCAAAGCAAGGAAGTTAATCATTCTTCAGGGTATGTTCCATCATACGTGTCAGAGGGGAAGTCTGAGTCTGTCCCATTTCCACCAAAAAAAAACGTACACGCCAACAGAGATAGATAATGAACACACAGGACAAATGTGGCCGCACAAATGCTCTTCACTGAGTAAAAAGCAAACCTAAAGTGGGACGATGGCCTCATGCCATGCCGTGGGAGCTATCCGCTATGTACTCTCAGAGAACTCAGAACAACTAGGGGCACTGTGTCTCCTCCCCGGGGAGGTCTAGAACGTCTTCTAGACCCCCAGATTGGCAGTCCGCCAGCACATCCGCTAGACCAATTCCGATCTAGTACAGAGTTAAGGCCCTCGGAGACCAAACAAGACAAACATAGAGATGAAGGAAATACACTCACTGCTTGTTATCAGTTGACCCTCCGGTTCAGGGATCCTGGGGGTCTTGGGGAATCCCAGAAGAGCCCCCAAATGTTGTGTCCCAGTCGCTAAATTCCCAAAAGACCACTAAGGAGCTGATTCTGATGCAAGCACACGAGGGTCGCTTTTATTCAGGATGGAACCTGGACTCCCAATCATCACTGACACAGTAGGTCACAGTTGAGAGCCCCTCTTGTTAGCTGGGCTGGGTTTTTAATTGGCTGTTGAGGAGGAGAGGTCAAGGGGTACTAGGAAATGCATTCACATGGCTATACATTTGCTGTAGATTTCAAGAAACATAGTTTTCTTTTACTGATTGGCAGGTCTCTGGTATTTCTTTTGTGTTTTTATCATTTGCCAGCCCTGGTGGGGTGATGGTCTTATGACCTTCTCTTACATGATTGGCTTGCCTCCTTGAAATGACACTGATTCTCAGCAAGGTGGGCCTAACAAAATGGAGTCACCCCATTAAAAAAAAATGGAGTCACTCTGGTCCTTCAGTACTAGCAAGCTACAGTAAAAATAAGTGTATAATACTGATCCAGAAATAGGCGCATTAAGCTACAGACCATAGTCAAGGACCAGTGAATACATATAAATTATTTTTTATACAATAAAATTTAGAAAAGGGGATCTAGAATAAACAGATGCTCATAAGGAAGAAATTACATTTTTAAAAATTAATTCAACATTAAACATTCATTCAATATTTTATTTCTTGCGTATCTGTTGTATGCCACAATGTGTTCAACTTGTTAGAGCTGGAAAAATAAAGAAGAGACAAAGTTCACACTCTTTAAGCTCTCATAGAGTTTAAATCCTGATGGCAAAGACAGATACTAAATAATAAATATATGGCATGTGAGATACTATGAATAAAGGATCGTAGAAGCAGAGTGTGACTGAAGAATGGAATTGTACTCTTTTATAGTGGATAATCAAGGACGTTGTTCTCCTATGTGGCATTTGTGCAAACTAACCAGATACCCTTGCCTAAAAAACTGGCAAAAAGGAGAAAGAGAGACAATATTAGCATGATGTTTTGTTGTTAACAGTGTGGATTGATGTACTTTTTCTGTTAAGTATTTTGGCAGTATGTATATTTTTTCCATTTTTAAAAAGAAGAATTAATTTAGCTTTGTTTATTTATTTTAAATGCGTGTGTGAGAGAGAAAGTGAGAGAAAGAGAAAATGAGAAAGCAAGTTGCCTGGCTCAGAACTCAAACTGTAGTCAGCCATGTGGGAGTCCAGTACCTTAACCACCAT
This sequence comes from Tupaia belangeri chinensis, assembly GCF_000334495.1. Lineage (NCBI taxonomy): Eukaryota > Metazoa > Chordata > Mammalia > Scandentia > Tupaiidae > Tupaia > Tupaia belangeri. The sequence goes on from NW_006207163.1 coordinate 593,738, forward strand.
GCCACCTGCTGATTCTATTTTTTTTTTCTTTTTGGAGATAATCAAGTGGCAAAGATTCATACTGATGCACTTTTTATGTTGATATAAAAAGTAAATTTTCTGCACATTTATTGAAAGTTAGTGGTAAAATGAAATTATGGAATATCCAAACAATAAGACATTGTGTACTAATTGAAAAATAGATAAAACACTATATTTACTGCAAAAAAGATTATTAGGAAATTAGAAAAAGTAACTTTTCTGCTTAAAACACTTGTCCCTCCAGCAAACACATATGCACTATAGCAAAAATCTCTCTCTCAGAAAAAGAAGTCTTTATTGAGTTGTTACTGAGAAAACAATTGTGGTAAAAGTTTCCATGAATAAAACTATGAAGGAAAAAGAAGATAAAGATTTATAACTGTTCATGTTTAGTGCACTTAACTACAGCCCATGCTATTAAAAAATGTTCTGTCTGGGACCAGCAGTTGGCGTAATGGCTATGTTGCTGGACTCCTATGTACTTGACCACGGTTTGAGTCCCAGACCCGGTGGCTTAAACTCACATTGGGCACATGCTCACCCAAGAGCCTGAGAGGAGAATGGAGGAGAAGGGATTGTGGTGTGGCCATCGCCTTGGGTATGATTTCTCACTTTCTGTCTCTCTGTCAATTTCTGGTGAGTGCATGTGCCATAATATAGCAAAAAACCTCTCCAAAAAAGAAAAAAAAATTCTGTTAAATATTAGTTTCTATGCAGTCTTAAATACACTAAACAAGACTCGTTAATGCTTATTTTTGCTGGAGACTATTTTCTACTTTAAGTGATATCAAGTGGAAAAGTGTATTTCCTTTTCAAATAATTGCTGGGATAATCACTCTTCTGTTTATTTAGAATACAAAAATTTATAATCCTTTAAATCTGACTCTCTTTTTTATTCCTTTTTATAAGTCTATTTCAAAAGGTTTGCAAATCAGGAACCTAAGCATCATATTCCTTTCTTTTTACCCAACGCTCTATTGTCATCAAAACTTGTTGGTTCTATCTTTTCAATGTCTTTTAAAGTTTATCCCATTTTCTTCATCACTGTCAGTATTTTAGCATGGACTTTCATGATATCTCACCAAGATTAAGGTCTTGATCTTGAAACACTTTTTCTTCCTTTCCTTCAGTCTTATTTTCAGCACTCTACTCCATACTTTGCTGGCAATGATCTTCCTCAAACATAAATTAAATTGTTTCATTTTGTTGTTTCAAAGCATTTAATGGCACTACTTTTTATTACAAAATGGAAGTTAAAAAGGGGCTGGCAATCTATCCACTAACCATCCTCTCCTTCTATCACCTTAGAACCTAATATAATCACACTCTGGTCATACTAAAATATTTGTAATTCCTTGAGTATGTCTATGCTGTTATGCCTTACACAGGCTCTTCTCTTAGTCTGACACATCCTTCCTTCTTCATGCTTCTCACTAACACCACTGTTGTTTGTTTTAAATGAGGTTACTAATTTTTTTTTTTTTTGAGAGGTTTTTGCTATAGGGCACGAGCACCTGCCAGAAAGACAGAGAGACAGAAAGACAGAAAGCAAGAAATCATCTCCCAGGGGAATGGCCACACCGCAGTCCCCTCTCTTCTATTCTCCTCTTAGGATTCTGGGCATGCATGGATGCACGCTTGGCGTGAGTTTAAGCCACTGGGTCTGGGACTCGAACCGCAGTTGGCTACATAAGAGTCCAGCGACATAGCCATAATGACAACTTCTGGTCCCAAATGAGGTTACTATTTACTAGCTCTTTAAAATTCAATTCATACATGACTGTAATTCAGAATTTATAACCCACTCATGGCACTTGTACTTAAACTGTATCACAATCCAGGTCACATTTCATGTCATTGTGTTAGCTTATCAATTCCTATTTAGAGCTCTTGATCAAAGACATTTTAAAAACATTAAGTTTTTAGGACCAGCAGTTGACATAATTGCTATGTCACTGGATTCCCATGTAGTCGACCTCAGTTCACATCCCGGATCTGGCATCTTAAACTCACGCCCAGTTTGTGTGCCCAAGATCCCGAGAGGAGAATGGAGGGGAACGGATTGCGGTGTGGTCATTCCCCTCCAGGGGGGAATGATTCCTCACTTTCTGTCTCTCTCTTTCTGGCGAGCACACGTGCCCTGTAGCAAAAACCTCTCCCCAAAAAAACCCACAAATAAACATGAATTTGTCCTGAATCTAACACAGTGGTTGTGATCAATAAAGGTTTTTGAATGGAGAACTGGGAGTTAACATGTGTTATCTATTCATGCATATCAAACCTCACCAAATGGGCTATCAGGAAAATACGTTAAAAATTTTTTTGTGGAAATTCATAGCATGTTTTTTATGTTGTGACTCTAACAAAATGTAAGGTCATTTTCCCAGAGTCATTCATTATCAACTACTTTCAGATAAAGTATGATTGCAATGTTGTATAAGTATGATCTATAAAATTCTATGGCAGTAAACTATTCATTTAGCAGATATTTATTCAGCAGATATATATTGAATGTCTACTATGTGTCAAGTACTGTGTTAGAGTAGATTCTAGAGTAGAGAAGGAAAATAAGAGGTCCTCTGTATACTCTCAGAATCATTGGTCTTAACCTTCCGTGTGGAGCAAAAATCAATGCAAGGATCTATGATAATGTCTTTTCTCCAGATAGGAATAGAAGATGCCGATAAAATACAAATTAACTTGATTAGACAAAGTTAAAATAATAAAACTTATCATAATAAAATCACTTATACGATGACCAGTTGGTTTCATGTATGATATTTAGAACACTTAAAAACTTTTATAACTTCATGTTATTTCATAACATGAAACTGTTCATGACTATCATAGAGGTTTATGTCAGCAAGATTATTGCAGCATAGAAAAGGGGGAGTGTGAAATGTGGCATGGGACTAGATGGAGAATAGAATTTGGACAGGCAGATAGCAGGAGAAATAGCTATTTTATTAAAGACATCAAGGTGTTGGTGAAATAGGGAGTAAATCTACTTGGCTTGTATAAAGATTTGTGGGACATTTAGCTCTAGAACAGCAGGGCTGTTTAGATTAGCCAGTCTGTTGAGTTCCAGCTTAAGGAATTTGGTATTTTCCTGCAGGCAGGTGAAACAATTGTCTCTTTTTTTTTGGAGGGGGGGGAGAGGTTTTTGCTATAGGGTGCGTGCGCTCGCCAGACAGACAGACAGAGACAGAGAGACAGAAAGCAGGAAATCACCCCCCAGGGGTGATGGCCACGCTGCAATCCCTTCTCCTCCATTCTCCTCTCGGGATCTTGGGCACGCATGCACACGCGCCCAGCGTGAGTTTAAGCCACCAGGTCTGGGACGCAAACCACGGGCGACTACGTGGGAGTCCAGCGACATAGCCATTACGCTAACTGCTGGTCCCACAATTGTCTCATTTTTTTTATAATGTAAATGCCACTATTAAACCAATATTTTACAAAGATTGATCTGACTGGGGTATATAGGATTCATTGAAAGGAGAAAAACCTTCCATAGTGGAAGGAAAACAAAGGAATGCATAAAAGATATAGTTATAAAATAAAAAGTATAAATGACATAAAAATTCATTCATTCATTTATTATTTTTAAATTTTTAATTGCTAGAGGGTGCTCATCAAAAACAGAGACCCCGAGAGAGAGAGAGAGAGAGATCCCACCCAATGGGATGTGTTCAAGCCACAATCTCTTCTCCTCCGTTGTTCCATCTTGTCAAGATTTTGAACATGCACAACATGCTCAGGATGTGTTTTTCAAGTGATTGGGGTCAGGATTCAGACAGTGGCTGGCCATGTGAGATCCATCTCTCTTACCCACTAAGTTACGGAACTGCCCTAAAACAGAGAAATGTAAATTTAGTAACTTTTCTGAGTAGAATATATTCTAATATGTGTTTTTTTTTTTTCTAATATGTGTTTCATGTCTATTTATTCTGTCTCCCTCTTACTGTTAGCTGCTGTTATGATCAACAAATTCAGACAATCTTATTGTTTCCAGCATTTGAGATGTTTAGGGAAGTATGAAGTCAGTTAACAGAAGCGTTCACTTTTCAGAGAGTTGATCTGGAATTTGGAAAACTCAGCTCATATTCATGTCTTTTTTTTGTTATTCTCTTGAATGTAATGAGAAAAAAGTACACAAAGAAAAATTACTGACTCCAGAAAAATAGAGAAAGTACAAGATAGAAATGGATTTATTTTTGGATTAAGCATTCAGTTTAGTGCAATCAATAAAAATTAAAGGGCTTTTTTTTTTTCTTTTACCTAAATTCATTAGCTATGACATTTTGCCACTTGGTGCCATGGATGGTACCAATAAACGTAACTATGAAAAACCGTAGCATCTAAAACAAATGAGATAATAAATAAATAGGTCTTTTAGGAATTATAGAAAGAAAGCAAAAAGAGTATTGTTAAAGCAAGTTGTCATTTCCAGTTCAGGCTACATTCACATAAGGGGAATGTTCTATCAGTTTCCCTAAAAATGGTTTTTCAGACTGGTATATCATCTAGGTGTGAGTATGTTTCCTGCTAAGTTATTAGGAATAGTTCACTGACAGGGAACACCTCTCACTGGCAGAAGTAATAATCACCCTGCTATATTGTAACAGTATAATTTTAATCTATTTCCTGGGCTAATTTCCAATGAGGCAGGTGATGGCCTGTTGCAATGTTAGTTTGTCTATGGTATATATAGCAACTGAATGTATAAATAATAACAATAAAGAAAAAACATTTTTAGAAGTACAGAAGTCAAGAAAAAAGAATATTTGCTTCCTATATAGCTGTATAAGCAAAAGAAGAAATGATTTCTCTATAATCTTATTGCCAAATCACATATTCATGCCTTTGCCCATGGTTTTCCATCTTTCTTTTCAAACATTTACTTCTTTTATTTCTTTCATGAGCAGGAGAGACAGAGAGAGGGGAATCTTTGAAAGCATTTCTTCATGCCATGATTCCTTTATCCCAACTCTTCAGCTTATCACAATCTTGAGTGTGCAAGCAGCAAGAGGATTTTAGGTCTACTTTGGATCTGAAGTTAGTCATGTGACTTTCAGCACTGTAGTTTAGTTCCATACTGCCAGAGTCACCACCAAGGCTGGACCAAGTTTTCCTCTCTTTAGAATGTCCTTTCTTCATCTTATTTTCTACCTGTCATGTCCTACTTTTTCTTCAGGACTCATCTCAAATGCATCCATTGCTAAGAATACACAATCGACTTCTTCTTCTAGAAACCCATAGACTCCTTGTCGTCACTGTGGCATAATATTTAAATGGTAAACTTTATTTTATATCCCTATTGGCTTATAAGTTTCTTAAAGGTACAATTGGAACTTAATTATCTTTATGTTCCACTATGGAATCTATTAAGCTGTAGAGGGCTTCAGAAATGTTTATGTATTTCTTCTCCTCTCCCCAAGGCTGGTAATCTACAAAGATGCTGATGGTGTTTTTCCTATGTGGACCTGGCATACATGGAATTGACTGCCTAATTAATTACCAACTAGAGGAATACACAGAAAAGTCATTCTCAAGTTAAAACTGAACAATGATGCACCTCTATGCGTGAAGCTTAGCTATACACGGGAATCTCAGTATTGTGTCTGGGTTTTGGTGGTTAGAGAATAGGAGACATTATTTTATTATTATTTTTTATTTTTCCAGAGATGACTGGGGCAGAGAGAGAAAGAGAGACAGAGGTAAAACGAAAAGTGAGAAAGTATCCCCTTATGGGAAATGGTCACACTGCGATCCCTTCTCCTCTGTTTTTCCCTCCTTTCAGGATTCTGAACATGCACACATATGTGCCCAGTATATTTCTCAAACTCGCAGATCCAAGACTTGAACTGTGGATTAGCCATGTAGAATCTGGTTCCTTGAACAACAATGCATGGGTTTGCTCCAGAGTAGAGTGGTTAGCTATCTCCTGCTCAATAATTCTTACAATCCCCTTTATGGATGAGACCATGTGGATATTCTATACTGTACCCATGTTAGGTAAACTCTTAAAAAAACTGATAGATTAACTTACCTGGATATACATAAATCTGTTTCTGTTCACCAAAATTATTTTTATCTCACATATTATAGCCAAAAACAACATGGCATTTCCACTTTAGTTCTGGGGGTGTTTTTAGCTCTTGATCTATTTCTCAGTGCTTTCCATCTGATAATTTAAAGATAAGTGTATAATCTAGAAAGACAAGATTTTAGAGTCATGGAAAGGAACTTGAAGAATTTTCATCCTGACCATGATCATAAGACAGGTACCTCTTTTCTCTTTAGCATCCCTGACAAATAGAAAGCAAGGAGTTAGAACATTTCCAGTGACAGAAGCTTACTAAGTAGCCTGAAGGAGTATTTATTATTTTATATATGCATGACATAATATGTTATCACTATCTTTATTAATGATTAACTTATCTCTCACATATCATAGTTATTGAGACTATCAATTTCAGTATTTTTTTTTCCTTCTCTTGATATAACACACAAGCTCTGGCTTTGTACAAAGTCTATGAATCTTGAAGAGCAACTCTTGAGTACTTCTTCTTTAGCACAAAAATGCTCATCATCCAAATCTCCACATGCTTCTTTTTATATCAACTGCTTCTGGGCTAAATTTAGGCTGTTGTGGCACCCCAAGCACTAGTTACTTAATCCTCTGGCATTCACATAGCTGCTTCCATCTGAAATTTAGCAACTGTAAGATAAAATGTAGCATCTTATATTCTCATCAATTACAGAAGTAAAGGGAAAAAAATCTCTTCACAGCAGGATAAGAATAAGGGAACTGAGGATCCAGAGTCCTCGTTGTCTTCTTGAGGATGTAGGATAGAATGATACCACTACTTCACTGTTTCTTTCTGGGTGAGCCCACAGTATGGAGAAAAATAAGATTGATCTAATTTTTCAGTGAGATCGGTTCTTGCTGTTCAAAAGCTTTTCTATAGATTAAATTAATATCTGCCTTTCTATAATCAAATCCTTATTCTTAGTTATACTTTTTGGAGCCACCGCACAATAGTAAATAGTAGAACAATAAGAGCCAATTTTATAGTGACATATTTGCTAATATTTTATTATAATAATTTCTTCTGTGCCATCTTAAAGGATACTTTAATCTATATACTCCGAGGTAGTAGCTATTATTACTTCCATTGTTACTCCCATTTTAGAGCTGAGGATATGATAACCTAGAAAGTTCAAATGATTTTTACCCAACAAGTAAAGACTTTTAGTAAGAATTGCACAATATTACCTGTTCACATATATTGTGCTCTCTGGGGAAGATTATTTAGAGCTAAGGCACAAATCAGTAGGTCAAGGAAATTATGCATGGACAGGGTAACATTGTGCTTTCTTGGTAAAAGCAGGCCAAATTCTTCTCTTTCTAAAAATTTCCAACTTAAAACTCATGCTACTAGATTGCGATACCCATTTCCCCCTCAGGTTCTAAACAGCACCTTGTAACATTTCACCTACTTATGCAAATACTTCCCATCCTACCATCTTTGGGGCCCAATGAGGAGTTCACTTTCATCTGACCCTATGTTCTGGTAGCCATTCTAAACTTTTTTCATGTCCTCATTCCCTTTACAACTCAGTTAAGAACCTATTGTTTTTCCTTTGCAAATAGTCATTAATTATCTCCACTTCTGTCTCGTAGTCACCTGAATAATGCTAGAGAAATTCACTAGAATCTATACATTTCAAATTGGCTTTTAATACTGCTGGACAATTCTACTGTACTTTATCATTCTCTAGAATTACTGTCTCACATTGTTTACTTTTTAATGCATCTGACTCTCCTGACCTCCCATTTTCCATCGGTTGCTTTGTCTGATAGTTTCCACTAAAAATAGAAGTAGTCGGCTGAGATCCACTTATGTCTGTGATCATGGAAGCTGACAATCTTGCTCTACCTTTGTATGAACTATAATCTTTTCTTCTTATATTAGCTATGTATCCTTATTCTATGTCAAACCGGGTTCTCCATTTGTACTATATGTCTTACTATTCAAATAATCCTACATTGGTCACATTTTGCTTAGGGTGTGTGCAAGCTGCTGGAAAAATAGATGCCAATACACATAAAACCACCACATTGTAAGAGTTTAAAAGTTCTTCACAAACCATTCAGGACCAGAGTTTCTGATCTATATAAATGGCTGTTTTCAGTTTATTGTTTACAGATTGACAGTTTATCTAATGAATTCCAGTTTCGTGGCACTATGTTATCAGAATAAAAAGGAGATCATAGAGCATGGCATTACCTGAAAGTGACACATGTCACCTTCTCTCATATTCCATGGATGAGAACTGATTACATAGTCATACCCAGAGCTACAATGGAAAAATGTGGTTTCTGTTGACAAGTAAATAATTATAAGCAAAACCTCTGGTATAAAGTCAATAATCTTTTCCATAAACATCCAACAAAAGAAATCACAAGACTGGATAGTCTGGTACAAAACAAAACAAAAAACAAAACATACACACATAAAAACAAGAAAACAAGCCAAAAAACCAAATTTTTTATTTCCTTAAAGTTTAGAGAATATAGGTCCAGCAGATGACCTAATGGTTACATTGCTAGATTCCCACATGGCCAATCATGGTTTGAGTCCAGGACCCAGGGGTCTGAAAATCACACTGAACACTTGTGTGTTTGTGTATGTGCCTAAAATCCCAAGAGGATAATGGAGAAGTAGGGATTGTGATGTGGTCATCATCCCTGGAGGTTGATTTCTCGTTTTCTGTCTCTCTGTCTCTCTGGCAAGTGCACATTCCCTATAGGAAAAACTAAACAAAAACAAAAACAAAAGCAAAAACAAACCTCTCTAAATATAAAAATAAATAAAGCTTAGAGAATACAAAGAAAACGAAACAAAAACTGATTCAAAAGGAGGATGCGCTTGGGAACCAGCAGTTAGCGTAATGGCTATGTCGCTGGACTCCCACGTAGTCGACCGCGGTTCATGTCCCGGACCCGGTGGCTTAAAACTCACACCGGGTGCGTGTGCGTGCGTGCCCAAGATCCCGAGAGGAGAATGGAGGAGAAGGGATTGTGGCGTGACCATCCCCCCTGGGGGGTGATTTCTCGCTTTCTGTCTCTATGTCTCTCTCTGTCTGTCTGGCGAGCGCACGCGCCCTACATTGAAAATCTCTCCAAAAAAAAAAAGGAGGATGCGCTTAACAATTTTTAATCCTGTTGAGAAAATATATAAAACAAGAAGGTGAGGGAACTTTTAAAGTTAGAAAGCTCTCTAGGTCTTTTTTTTTTTCTTTTTCTTTTTGAAAGAGAGATTTTTGCTATAGGGGAGTGTGTGCTTGCTGGAGAGACAGAAAGAGAGCCAGAAAAGTGAGAAATTACCCCCTGGGGGAGATGGCCATGCTACAATCCCTTTTCTTCTATTCTTCTCTGGGAACCTTGAGCTCATGTTCCAAGCATGATTTTTAAGTGCCTGGTTGGAGTTTGAACTGCAGTTGATTACTTGGCAGTCCAGTGACATAAACATTATGCCATCTGCTGGTCCATAGGTCATTTTTAAAAAAAAAATATTTCTTTCTTCTAAGAGTGAAAGAAAGGTGGAGAGAGAGAGGGAGTGAAGACAGAGAAGGTGAGATAGGCATTCCTACAGGATAGTCATGTCACAATCCAACCCCATCTTCAGCCATCCCATGGATCATGTGCTCATATGTGCCTGGCATGTTCAGGGATATATCTTGATCTGAAGCAGGAACCTGCACATATGTGTCAGCCTTACAGGGTGTTGCATTACTGTTGCATCACCATTCAGCGTCACATTATTAAATTTACAAAATTAGTTTGAATGATTGGTTGAAAAACAAATTCAAATGCTGTGAGCTGGGAATCAAGGGGAAAAAGAAAGAAGCAAAATATTTAAGGGACACAGAAATGGAAAACTATGTGTATAAGAGTATCTTTAACTAGACTAATATACATTGTATTCATACTGAAAAAGTTTATTTTGCAAGCTGTAATGACATACAATGGATTGAATGTATAAAAAGGTAAAAAAAATGTTACAAAATTTTGCCTATTTTGTCTCTATTTTGTCTATTGTATAAACAAGCCTTCTGAGTAATTTTTCTGTGAAGATGAGTAAAGAAATGTTTCAGGAAGTTGAAGGATGGCATGGCTAATTTTCAGTAATTATATTGATATGAATGAATGAATAAAGAAAGGTATAAACATAATGTAAACATATCTGAAATTCTTTGAAATTGTTATTTGCATACAAATGTCAACTAAAACAGCACATTTATTCATAATATTGCATCTTTACCTCACAGATTTATGTGGGTTTTTTTTTTTTGACCATTGTCACTATTTTATAAATAATGAGATTTCTCTTGATTGGAATGCAATCAGCCTTCAGAAACTAGTCTTAGCAGCATGCCATTCTTTCTTCTAATGTATGTTACCTTTTTCTTTCAAATAAGCAGATCCTTTACGGATAGGCTTCGATAACATGACTCCTAATTACTTGACATTTTATAATCTGAACAAAAGGGTTAGCATTATATTTCAGCACAGCCTGGGAGTAGAAAATTTAATTCAAAGTAATCAGCATAATTCCTAAAGTATCTTTCAAGAAAAAGAGTAAAACATAATCAAAAAGACCTTTGGAAGCTGGATAGTTGGGCAATGATAAAGTGCAATGCTCTGAAGGCTGAGCTGCATGGGAAGGTTCAGAGTTCATATCCAGAGACCTCCTTGAGTATGTTGAACGTGTGCACCCACAATCCAGGGCTAGTTGAGGGTCAGGATGGATTGTAAAGACCATGTTGAGGGTACTTTCTCTATCTCTGTCTCTATATTTCTCATTCATGAAAGAAATAACCCTGTTGAGGATACTTTCTCTATCTCTATATGTCTCACTCATGAAAGAAAAAAACTGTAACAAATATAATAAATCATATATCCTTTTTTAAGAACAAGAAATTTCCTATAAAAAATTACCAATATTTAAGAATTTCTGCATCACTTAACCACTAGTAAGGTAAATCGCAGAGTAATGTTTTTTAGTATTAAAAAATTCTCAAAAATAGCACACTCTCAAACTCAACTTTTCTTTTCTTTTTCTTTTTTTTTAAATTTTTGCCATAGAGCACATGTGCATGCAAGAGAGAAACAGAGAGGGAAAGTGAGACGTCACACCTCAGAGGGGATGACCACATTACAATCCTTTCTCCTCCGTTCTCCTCCTGGTATTTTGGGCATGCACTCTTTGATCCCCAGTGTGAGTTTTAAGCCACCAGGTCCAGGACTCGAACTACAGTCAGCCATGTGGGAGTCCAGTCCCTTAACCACTACATAACCTACTCACCCTTCACTTTTTTTTAAATCTTAGGAAAAGTCATTTTTAAATATCTCAGGACCAAATTGTCCATTTTACTCTGTTCTCAGATTATTCCCCTTTTGTCATATACTCT
>NW_006207163.1:605276-642652 GCF_000334495.1 Tupaia belangeri chinensis
AAAATCAACACTGGGAACTGTTACTTCTATGGCTTCCATATTTGGTTGCCCAGTTTGTATAATGCACAGAGAAGTCAATTCCTGGATGTAAGAGATTGAAATACAGTTTACTGTGTGTGCTTTATAATACATGTGCACTAGTACAGATCTGTATCACCTGAAGCAAGAGGCTTATTTTTCTCACTTGTTCACACACAACAGGCTTCTATTTATAACTCACAAGGTTGTTATGTAGACTGGTGGTGGCTCTACTTCTCTGAAAAAAACCCAGACAATACAAATATGTAACAGCTATGTGCGGATCTTGCTTTTTCCACAGCCTGCTTTTCACTTAATCTTACTTCTCATTACATAATCCAAGAATTAATACGTTTTGACATTTTATTATGTATTTTTTCTAGAACTCATACACACACACACACACACACACACACATATATCTTTAAAAAATTTATTTATTGGGATGGCTCTGTAGCCTAATGTTTAAGAGAGCCAAATCTTGGGACCAGCAGTTAGCCTAATGGCTATGTTACTGGACTCCCATGTAGTTGACTACGGTTCGAGTCCCAGACCTGGTGGCTCAAACTCAGGCCGGGTGTGTATGCGTGCATGTCCAGGATCCCGAGAGGAGAATGGAGAAGGGATTGCAGCGTGGCAATTCCCCCGGGGTGGGGGGTGATTTCTCTCTTTCTGTCTTTCTGTCTCTCTCTGTCTTTCTGGTGAGCATGTGCACCCTATAGCAAAAACCTCTCCAAGAAAAAAAAAAAAAAAAAAAAAAAAAAAGAGAGAGAGAGTCAACTCTCACAAGACTGACTGCAATTCAAATCCTGGCTCCAGAGGCTTGAAAAACATGCATGTGCATTTACATCCATGTCCCAAATCTGGAAGGGATGAAGAAATGGAGGAGAAGGGCTTGTGGTGTGACCACTCCACAGTGTGTGTGTGTGTGGGGGGAGGGATTTCTTCCTCTCACTAGCTTTCTTTGTTTTTCTTTTTGTAATTTTTTGTTTATGTTTAATCACTGTACATCTTTACAGTGTGCAACATGGCTTTATCCCAACATGAATACAGTGCATAACAAATATAGTATTCTCATTAGCTTTCTGAACCTCCATCTATTCTTGGCAAGTTCACACATCTTCTGGCAATTAAAGAAAGAAAGAAAAAAAGGTATTTATTCATTTCTTTCATAAATGAGAGGCTAAAGAGAGAGGCAGTATCCCCAGTGAGGTCCTTCCACCACAATCCACCCCTAGTCTCCAACCAGCCCCAGATTACAGAAAAATGTGTTTCTAGCATACCCTGTATAGTCTTCAGACAATCTAGAAACCTATCTAAGTGGCATTGCTTTGCAGAGTATTACATTTTACCACTGCACCACTGTCTGACCCCAGGAATCTTGTATATGTTTTCTTTTTCTAAAGTAGCCCTTCACTATATGTACAGTTCCTTTCATTTTAATAAAGAGTAAATTGAGATTCAGAGAGTTAATTAACTTGCCTTATACCTAATAAATAGCACAAACAACTTTCATGTCTATGACTTGGCAGCCAACTCTCATTTTTTTTCCTCCAATACACTTTTAACATTTATGTGACTAATATTTTTACCATAAAACGGCTAATCATTGGTGAACTATTTACAATATTTTCCCTAAAGTAGGAATTACATCAAACTGAAAAGCCTCTGGCACAGCAAAGGAAACAATGAATAGCATGAAGAGACAGCCTACAGAATGGGAAAAGATATTTGCAAGTTCTAAATCTGACAAAGGATTAATACACAGAATACATGAAGAACTAAAAAATCCACCAGGAAAAAATACAAATAATTCAATTTGGAAAATAAATACGGAATTAATTTTTTTTCTCAAAATAAGACTTAAAAATGGACAACAAACATATGAAAAGTTGTTCAACATCACAAAGCATCATCAAAATACTAATCAAAACCATAATGCATTATTATCTTATGTCAGTTAGCATCACCACTACCAAGACAAATGGAAAGAATAACAAGAAAAGAAAGAGGAAACCTCTTGTGCACTTTCGGTAGCAACATAAATTAGTAGAGGCATTATGGAAAACAGTATAAAGGACTCTGAAAATATGAAAAATATAACTACCTTTTGATCAAGGAATCCCTCACCTGGGTATATGTCTCAAAGTGAAAAAATTAGTATATCAAATAGATGTCTGTACCCCCATGTTTATTAGTGCTATTCACATTAGCCAAGATATGTACTCAACCTGTGTTCATCAATGGATGAATGGACAATGGAAATGTGGCATAGATATATAAAAGAAGCATAAAAAAGACAGTCTTATTATTTGAGAGAATGTGGATGAATTTGTAGGAAATTATGCCAAATGGAATAAGTCAAGTACTAAACAATATATGCTACATGTTCTCATTCATCTGTGGAAGCTAAATTATTTAATTGCATAGAAATGGAGTGTTACATGGGGGATAACAGAACTGGAAAGTAGACAGGAAAGAGATAAGAAAAACTTGAAAACTAACCTACACACACACACACACACACACAACAATTTCAGGACATGAGATATAAAGGACAGCAAATCCTAAGAGGTAGAAAGCAGATAATATGAGCCCTTCAATGTCTCTAGCTTACTCTTTTGAGAGTATTGTACACTGCTCCCAAGAGAGAGGCTGATTCTAAGCCCCATTTGATTTTCATATATACTTTCTGCATACACAGATAAAACTTAATGAAAGACTCATGGTTCACAGAATATGACTTCTACTTTAGATGTCACTTACATGTTAGCTTCTGAAAACTTACTGTCATCAGTAAATAAGCTTCACATAAAAATTAAGTTTGAATGTGTGGAAAAAAGATAAGAAACACAAGTTTTTACATAGGTAAAAATTAATTCATAAAAGCCTAATGTAACAAACTTTGTCAGAGTATGGACAATTTGGTTTGGAGTCCAGTATTTCCCATATGTTATCCTCATTTTTGGGTTTTTTGCTCTGGCTTTGAGATTTTGTTCATGTATGAAATATTTTTCCATATTGAAGGATATTTTAGTTAAGGTATTTACAACCATCATAATAATTACATGCCAAAATATCAGAGGCTAATCAAAATTGAAGTTTATTTTGTATCCTGTAAGTTCAGACAGTAGTTCTGATAAGTGGGTTGTCTTCTTTCAAGATGTGATTTAGGAATTGCCTCTTCCACATTATGTTCTTTCCATATTCAGAATTGTTGCCTTATATTCTGCATAAAGAAAGCAGAAGGGAAAAAAATACAAGAGGTTCACATGTGGGAGAGTTTTAAAGGTCTGGTCTGAATGTGGTGTGTCATTTACACTTGCATCATTTATGCTTCATAAACTATAAGTCAGACACATTATCACACTTGCCTGGTGCAGATGCTAAAAACGTAACCCAGATATCCATCTAGAAAAAGAGGCCTAGAAATGATCATCAGAAAGGAACTTCTGAAACTAAGGGTAAGATCATTTTACTGGAAAAAAAAAAGATGTTCTAAATCTAGAAACATTGAAGGAAATGATAACTTAAAAAATAATTATGAGGGACCAGTAGGTGGTATGGTGGCTAAGGTGCTAGAATCCCATATGGCCAATTTTGGTTTACATCTTAGACCTGACAGCTTGCTTTCTCACTTTCTTTCTCTCTCATGAGCATATGTGCCTTGCCCTGTAACAAATTAAATAATAATAATAATAAAATTAAATAAATAATTCTTTAAAAAAAATAGTTACATGTGGGGAAAACAGGTGACATGGTGTTTAAGGCACTGGATTTTCAAGTCCTGAACTGGCAGCTTGAAAATAATATCAGGCACTTGTGCATGGGTGCCCAAAATCCTTAAAAGAGAATAGAGGAGAATGGATTGTGGCATGGCTGTGCCCTATGGAAGATGATTTAAAATAAAAGAAAACATATAGTTTTGTGCAATTCAATTTGGGTTCTAGATTATAGGTGAAAATAAAGGTTAAAAAAAAAGGTAAAGATTATAGGAATGCTACTGAAAACAGTGTTTCTTATTTCACTAATATAAAATATTAATTATAATATTAATAAAACCTAATTACAGTCATCAAGGCATTTTCTAATACCTCATGATTTTTTTTCCCCAGCACTTAAATTATCTCAATAGCTCATGAAATAGTTTCTAACGACCTCAATGTTTAGGTCTGACATAATAAATTAAATAACATACAAATTAAATATCATATAAATTGTGTTATTTGTTCAAATTATATAACAAGGTACTGGATATGGATTTGAACACAAATACTCTGACTCATTGCTATGTTCTTAACCACCACATGATATAATTCAAGTATTTTTGCTTCATGTAATCTTCTCAAATACCAAAGCCAGTAAAATAAGAATAGTTTACTTCCCATTGGCACAAAATATTGAAAACAAGAAGTCTTGCATATTTTTAAAGTAATAGCTTAAAGAAGAAAAACATAGAACTATTCTAGGTCCATTTTTCAGTTTCCTGTTATTTCCTTGTGGATAGAATTCTAAAACATATTTGAAAAGGTGAGAAGTAGCTGCATGAAACCATATCAGTTTCTTTATCCGGAAACCAGAGCTTCCAATAAAATCCTTCAACAAAATGCTTAGGGTGAGAGTATGAAATGGAGAGGAAGTGGAGTATGTACTAATGGAAAATTAAGTTTCGTGGTTAGCTGGCTAGTTAAAAAGTTGTCAACTGAAGAGCTCTGCTGCTTGCTCCTGTGTCACGGCTGTCAACTGAACTACTTTTGTTTCTTTAGCTCAGTTCTTCCAAGTTAAACTTCTGCTTAATAGATGTTTTCAGATGTTTTCACTGTTCAGTAAGCTTCAGAAGAGCATGGCATGTTGGTTCACATTTCTATGGTGTGCACTGACTTCTATAATGTGGCCTGATGTCTGGCCTCTTCCTGAGTCATATGATGTCAGCACATTTTACAAAGGAATTACAGTTGCTTAAAATTGCATCTTGTATGTGGACCCACAGGGTTGGATAAAGTTGGTGTCAGTTTTATAAGCTTCTACTACTTCTAAATCGCCTTAATGGACTTTACTTCTTTTATTTTCCCTTTATGTAAATATCTCCTTGACATTGATATAGTGCTTAATGTAAACATATAAACACAAGTCAACCCACGGGTAAGCACATTTTCTTTAAAAATATAATTTTTTTATACTAATGGCAAAGGCATTAATTGGTATAAATGGTTGGGTTTACATATAGATCTTCTATGTAGGGTTCATATGAATTATAGTATACTATTTAAATCACTGAGATTAATCATTGGTCTTTTAAACAAACAAGTCAATACTGAGAAGATGATATATATTTGTTCTTTCTTTAGCATAGAATCTTGCAAAGATAAACCTCAGGACTACTTGAGAAATCTTATATCTTTATTGATTAATATGCAAATTTAAAGAATCAGTTTGGAAATTTTAAACTAGTGTTCATGCTCACTAGGGACTATGAAAC
This sequence comes from Tupaia belangeri chinensis, assembly GCF_000334495.1. Taxonomy (NCBI): domain Eukaryota; kingdom Metazoa; phylum Chordata; class Mammalia; order Scandentia; family Tupaiidae; genus Tupaia; species Tupaia belangeri. Next base: position 610,774 of record NW_006207163.1, read on the forward strand.
CTAGTGTGACAATGAGGAGTAGGGAACCATAACAAAAATCAGCTTCCTCAAAGTAATCCACTGATGTCTAACAATCTGGCTGACTCTTATTTATTGATTGATTGATTTTTATTTAGAAGAAACTCTCCATTTCATGGTCCTTCTCCCTCAGTTTTCCCAAGTTGCTGAGATTACAGGTGCCCAGAGTTTAGGTTGCACCAGGAATCTAACCCAGACCTCCCATGTGAGCCCTACTGTAGCTGGGCCCTCATTCTATCTTTTGACTGCTGAGAGTCTTTTAGGTTTATTATTTTTTTCTTTCTGCCCCACACCCATGCACACTGATATAAAGACCTGAATACTTCCTTCTAAGAGGTTCAAACCACATGATCCCCTCATGTATGCAAATCCTCAGCTCCAACCCTCTATCTGAACAACATCAAAATCTTAATCCATGCTATGGTCTCAATGTTTTTTTTTTTTTCTCTAAAATATTTATATGTTGAAACATAACTCCCAAAATAATGATATGAAGATGTGGGGCCCTTGCATGGTGATTTAATCATGAGAGCAGAGCCTTCAGGAATGGGATTAAAGCCCTTATAAAAGAAAAATTGTCAGACTGCCTGAAAGGACAGAAGACTTTACAGAGTTTACAGAAAATTTTAAATGACAGTTTTTTTGTACCTACTTGCTAACTGACTATCAGTGTGATAGATTTTGGTCTGAGACTGCCTTTCATCAGAACCTAACACCTGGTAATCAGTTTGTTGGGGAGAAAGACAGTTATTCACTTACTTCTATTTTTTATTGTTGTTGTTGTTGTAGGCCAACTATAGCCACTAGAAATCCAAAGAAATTGGGAATGGTCAACTGGTAGAGGATATTTTTAAAAGCAATGTAAATTACATAGGTGGGGGCATCACATATTATATTGCTACTATGGAAGTATATTATTGGTGCATGAAATTATGACAAGGATTACCATTACAGACATCTATCCTTTGGTCTATTTTCTATAGAAAAATATTCTAATAAACCAAAAAAAGGTTAGTAAAATTAACTAGCTAAAAATTAAGTCAGACAACATGATTAACATAATAGTTGTAATATATTGCCAGAAATTTGCTATACCATTATATATTCCTTAGATATGGTCACTCAAACATAAAGAAAACAGAACACCGCCTAAAAGTAAATATACATCTTTGAAAATATCAGAAAATACCATAATATCTCTAAAGTCTTACATAAAATGAGAGTGTTACATAAAATGAGATTTTAATAATAGAACATGATATATCAGCTTTAAACTACAAGATATTGTCATATTGCTCTAGCCTTTGGGAAAAAATTATAGGTAGTTGAAGTTTATTTGCAGAGTTACTGCCTTCGGTTTTGTTTTCTCAAGATCTTAGTCTGTGCAGAAACCGGGTTTCAGATATTCATTTATCTAAAGTTCGAATGATAGAAATCAGTTACTACTGGATTATTAATTTCAACTATTCAACAGAAAAAAAATTACAACATTCTGGGTTTGGTAGGTGGTGTGGTGGTTAAAGGTGCTGGACTCCCACATGGCTGACTGTGGTTCAAATCCTGTACCTGGTGGCTTGCTTCCTCACTTTCCCTTTCTCTCTCTCTCTCACTCTGTGTCTCTCTGGTCAAACTGGAAAATAATAATTATAACAAAAAATAAAGTCAAATAGAAAAATTCTTTTAAAAATTAGAGCATTCAAAGCATTACATGGGGCTTAAGTAGATACATATGGGGTTTTGTCAAATATATATTTATAAATAAAAGCAAAAAAATTAAAAAAGCACTTGAGATCTAGACTGGAATCTGGGTATTAATCCTGGTTCAGTGTTTTATTACCTGTGTTACAAAGGGATAGTATCTTATTCTCTCTGAGTCTTAGTTGTTTTATGTCTTAAAATTGGATTACTTAATATTTAGCTTTTATGATGGTGTGAGGACTAAATGAAATATATATTAGAAGCACTTTGTATTATATTCTGTGGTCAGAAGCTAGCTGGAGAGACAGACATAAATATCAATGAGTATGGAGGATCACTTAGTGCAGAGACATAACATACGACTGTCACATTCAAAGGGTAGACATCATTTCTTTAAGTAGTCACAGGTACCTGCCTTATTGACACATGATGGACTCCCACATGGCTGACTGTGGTTCAAATCCTGTACCTGGTGGCTTGCTTCCTCACTTTCCCTTTCTCTCTCTCTCTCACTCTGTGTCTCTCTGGTCAAACTGGAAAATAATAATTATAACAAAAAATAAAGTCAAATAGAAAAATTCTTTTAAAAATTAGAGCATTCAAAGCATTACATGGGGCTTAAGTAGATACATATGGGGTTTTGTCAAATATATATTTATAAATAAAAGCAAAAAAATTAAAAAAGCACTTGAGATCTAGACTGGAATCTGGGTATTAATCCTGGTTCAGTGTTTTATTACCTGTGTTACAAAGGGATAGTATCTTATTCTCTCTGAGTCTTAGTTGTTTTATGTCTTAAAATTGGATTACTTAATATTTAGCTTTTATGATGGTGTGAGGACTAAATGAAATATATATTAGAAGCACTTTGTATTATATTCTGTGGTCAGAAGCTAGCTGGAGAGACAGACATAAATATCAATGAGTATGGAGGATCACTTAGTGCAGAGACATAACATACGACTGTCACATTCAAAGGGTAGACATCATTTCTTTAAGTAGTCACAGGTACCTGCCTTATTGACACATGATGGTTTTAGTGTTATTGAGTACCCGAAATCATGTTAGCCAGGTAGTCATTTTTTTATTGCTTCTATTTGCAACAGACCCTGCATTGCACAATTGCAAGCACCTTACATGTAGGAATATCATCTTGTCTCTCACTAAGTGAGTAGTAATTTTTTTTTTTTTTAGATGGTGGAATTAGATTGTCCACTGAAATAAAAAAGGTAATACACCATGGGTGAGAGGATGTAATTATTATAACTGCCTTTCCCTTCACCTTGTTCCTTGAAGTGTAAATCTTAATGAGATAAAGACTTGAAGTAGAAAGTAGCTCTACAGGTTTTGTTTTTAATATTAAGAAAGACTGAGCTAAGTTGAGTGCACAGGCTTCATCCAGTGTTGAGGGTTGGATTTTTTTCTAAGTATTCTAGCTCAGTAACACCTTGAGCAGCCCCATAATTACACTAATTCATTTCATATTTCCTGCTGCTGGTTGTAATGATGTCACTCTACCACTTATTATCTACTTTTACATTCTTTATTTGAAATACATGAGAGGAAAAGAGCAAGTTACTTCTCTCTTTTTTTTCATGGTTCATATACTTTCTAGATGAAAAAAATAGATAGTTTACTTTCTCCTCTAAATAAGCATTTTTCAAACAAATTTAGCAAACAAAACTGTTAATTCAAGATGGCAATATTCCATTTTTCATTATATACATAAATTATATACATATAAACTTACTTCTTTGACTGCTCAACTAATTAAAGAAGACTATTATCATGATGTGAGTCATTATTACAGAATCAAGTCACACTCCTTATTTGCTCTTTCAAATAGCTCCCTAGCCCTAAGTGGCTTTCTCCCTTTTTCACCTAAACACCTTCTGCAGGAGACGTTCTAATCTCTGAAATCCACATTTAATATTCCCTTTTTTAAGTCCTTTAGCATATTTTGTGATTTCAAACTAACAAACATTTATCAAATATTAATTAGGGCATGCGTGCTTGCTGCTGAGAGACAGAGAGAGAGGGAAAGTGAGAACTCACCCCTCAGGGGGGGGTTGATCATGCTTCAGTCCCTTCTCCTGCATTCTCCTCTTAGGATTTTGGGCATGCACTTACACATGACTTTCAAGCTGCCAGGTTCGGAACTCAAACACCAATCAGTCACGTGCGAGCCCAGCACCTAAACCATCTTGCCACTTGCTGGCCTCTCCACAATAGACATTTAAAAGTAAATAAGAATGTGTTACTTGAATTCAGTTCCCGGTTCAGTTTATATAGCTTCAAAATGCTATGGTTTCACTATATTTAAAATGGAAATGCAATAGCATTTACCATGTGTGTTTATTGTAAACATTAAATAAGATAATGCATATCTATGATTTGACAAAAAAGCTGTCACATAGGCAACATTTAGGAACTATAATTATTATGATGGTGATTAATGTGTCTACTATTGTTATCATAGGTTCTATGCCTGTAACAAATGTTTTGATACTTATATAACATGCTTCTCTATATTATTATGTAGATTATACTCTTGAATTCGTATTGTTTCCCAAATTAAATTATGAATCCCTCAAAGGTGGTGACAATATCATTATTCCTTTGATGTCAGTGCTTCCTGTCCAATGCCGCACTTCATTCAGAAGTAGGCATATAATTGAAACTTGCTGAAAAAAATCACATCAAATTATTTGGGAAAAGAAAACATTTTTTACATTCTTCTTTTATGCAAAATACTAGTAGACACAGACCTTCTTTTTGGAAAATTCATAGTTTAGTGAAGAACATAAATCACAGTAAAAAAGAGGAATCCAATAAAAAATGCATTGCTTGTGAAATGAATACAGCCCGGTAATTTATGACATTCAAAATATAAACATTTGTTTAGTATATATGACAAACTTTTTTTTTTTCTGTAAAGGGTCAGATAGTAACTACTTTATGGTTTGCACACAAACCATAGTTTACATTGTAGCTACTCAACTCTGATGGTAGTGAGAGCAGCCATAGATGATGCATATACAAATGCATATACATGTGTTCCAGTAAAATTTTGCTTATGAATATGAAGTTAGATTTTATATAATTTTTAAAAATCTCAAACATGATTCTTCCTTTGATGTTTTGTTTTCCAACCATTTAAGAATGTAAGAAAACAGAGCCAGCAGGTAGCATTGTGGTTAAGGATGCTGGACTTTCACATAGTCGACTACAATTCGAATTCAGGACCTGGTGGCTTGCTTTCACACTTTCTCTCTGTCTCTCACATTCTGTCCCTCTCTGGTCAAGTTAAAATAAATAAATAAATAAATAAAAATGAAATAATTCTTTTAAAACATTACAAAGAAAAAGAATGTAAAAAGCATTTTTAGCTTGTAGACTGGATAAAAAGAGGTATTGAGTTAGATATAGACAACAAGGCACAGTTTGTTGGTCTCATATATAATTGCATCTTATCAGCTTGTAAATGCCTTGTCTCTTTTCATGCTATCCTAAAAAAATGTCTCCAGTGAAAAGTGTCAGGAGATTGAAAGAAGATGTTTAGGGAATTCAAGGAAGAGCTCATAGAGGGGAATAACTTTGTACTGACTTCAACTCTATTACCTATAGAAAGAAATTAGGTTCATTCTCCTCCATGACAGGAAGTTACCGGCATAATTCAGGCCAGCCAAATGACCATGTGCACACCACTTGACACACCAAAACTTCAATGATAATTCCCCTGACTCCTATGTACGCTACTCATTTATTTTGCTCAGTTACTATTATTATCATAGTTCTGCAGGACTTTTTCTGGACAGTCTTCTTTGGAATTATATGCTGAATTTTTAGAATACTTTATTATACTTCACAAATTAAGCAATCATTTTTTTCTTCGCTCCTGTCTTCCACTATTATCATCTTGGAAATTCCCGAGATTTTTAAGTAGACTCAGATTACAGTTCTTTTTGACTCAAGGTGTGCCCCTGGCTTTTAGTGATTGTGACCCCAATTTGGAAATTTTTCTCCTTAAAGCTGACCCCTTCCTGCCTTGCCCTCAGCCTTGGACTCACACAAAAGCCAGACTGACCCTTTTATCACACCTAGACTGTGGCCTCTTTTTCAATAAATACCTTGGCAATGCCTTTGGAAAATATTTCCTGGGGTATGTTTTTGAAACATTTTGTAAGATAGAAAACTTTTCTTCAGCAATTGAACTGTACCTGTAGTCAGAGTTACTATCTAAAATCTTTAAATGTGTGACTCTTACTTGTTAACCTGTGATTTTGTTCTCTTGAGTGTTCTGTGGCTTCAGTCACGTTCATTCCATAAGCAATATGCTTTTTCTGTTACAATTCTTCTCTCTCACTGGGTTTAAAGAAAGATTTATTTTCACTCCCACTGTTAGTCTGGTTTCCCTGAATTCTCCATTCTTTTGTTGTTTCTTTGAGCTTGTCTCTTGGTGTTATGGATATTTTATATAGGTCATGCACTGTATAGGTATTATCTCTGGTGGAATCCTTTTGTCTCCTTCAAATGTCAAATAGCCAGCCTGATTATTTTCTAAAATATTCACTGCTTTTTCAATTGATACATCCCTGAATAGAGTTTTTAAAATGATTTTTTTCTTGGAACTCTTTTTCCTTTTCCTCTCCCACTAGAATATTTATACTACAGAAGTTTTAAATGTACCTGATATCTTTTCCTTTCAGCTCCAAACAAGTAGGACATTCTATAGTACACGTCCAAAGCATACGTCATGCACACACAGTCACAACCGTAATACCTCCTGGCTTGGCAGTCCAAAAGGCATCGCATATGAAATTAGATATGAATTCATATATTTAATCTTTGTTTCTATTACACAATCAAGTCATTTCGCTTCACCAAGTTTCTGTTTTTGTATCTATAAATTTGGGAATTAAACCCCTATCATGGTTGGTTTAATATTTTATGTCACTTCTCATAGTAACTGATCTTGAACACGTATTCCTTCTTGCAGAATTACAGAGCTTGTCTCTCCCAAATTAACTACCTGACCAAGTATTAATAAGGAAGGGGTATTTGAGGCTTTTATGGGGTGTAGAGAAAAAAGGTGCTTCACATATTACGAACTAGAACAATCCTCTTTAGACACCCAAATTTTCCTGAAAGTTTCTTTGCGTGACTGTCAGTTCATATTTCTTATTTGGCATGGCCTCTCAGGTCTCCTGTACTGTTACTCAGATTTTATGTCTGGTGATGAGTATCTCTTTTCACTTAACCTTTTGAAAGTTCATCATCCAGTGGGCCCTATATTCCTTAAGAACACATTTCTGTAGCCCTCTTTACATCTTCAAACAGGTTCTTTTGTGGTCTCAAAGCACAACCACCCTCCAAACACCCAAAAGTCTAATCAAAACATTTAGTCTGGAAAATACCTCATCTCCATTGCAAATCAGTTGTTTTTCATCTTATACTACATGGCGGGGACGGGGTGGGGGAGAGATGTAAGCTACAAGTGAATAATACTTATTGGAGAAAATTGAGTTTAATATCTAAGATCAGCAAGGTCACAACTTTGCACAAATTTGGACATTATGTATTTCCATGATTTCCAATTTTTTGACAACCTGACATTCTATTAATTATGAATAATCTGTATTTTCTTCCTCAAAGTAGAAATTTAAGCCTACCTACCTTTGTTGGGACACATTCACCCACACTGCCCCATAATACCTAAAGGATACAGTATTTATTTTTGACATCCTGACATCCTTTATTCCCCCCTCCCCTTGTATCTATTCTCCTTGTCTACCCCAATATATCAGTCCTAGGAGTCAAAGGACCAAATAGAGCACTTCTAGACTGGTCACAAAAAACCATCCCTAACATCATTCACCTGACCTAGTAGTTCTCTTGACTTCATTCTCTTCCATAATAATAGCTTTATACACAGCAGTGCTGTTATGTTAGTTGTTGCTTACTTCCTTCTCTCAAATTCATTGCTATTTTGCTGGGTATGTCTGGTGTCTTGAGGTTTTAACTAAAATTTTTAGGCAATGTGTTAAAAATATTTCATATCAAATTGTCCATTTGTGGCCTCTCGACACATAGGTGGCCTATTTTAATAATGTGAACTGTTCTACTTAGTTGGATTAATTGGATGTGCACTATAACTGCAAGTGAGAGCAACAATATAGAGTCTGGTAAAGCTTAGGATCACAGTTGACTCAGTTGACTTGAGGACCTGGCATGAATTTTATCATTGCAACACATTTAAATACAGCTTTTTGCCGTAGGGTACCATGTGCTCACTGAAGAGAGACAGTGAGAAAAATAGTGAGAAATCACCCCTGGAAGTATAGCCATGCTACAATCCCTTCTCCTCCATTCTCTTTCTGGAATTCTAGGCATGCATGTACATGCACCAGGATTCTCAAGTCACCAGGTCCGGGACTCAAACCACACTCGGCCATGTGTGAGTCCATTGTTGTAACCACTACAACACCTACAGGACCTTAAATGTATGTATGCATTATGAAGAAGTTATTCCCAAATGTCCCAATATAATAAGTGTATTAACCAACGTGATTATGGATTACTTTACATATTTATTATTTTCCTAACTTTATTAATTTCTTCAACAAATAATTTTATCTTTATGAGATTTTGCTAATGCAAATAATGATAAAAATACTGTTGTTACTCTTGAAAAACAGCCCTTAATTTTGGCAAAAGTTTAAATTTAACTTTTATTTCTTTCTGCTATTTCATTAAAATCCTTCATTTAAGACATTTGTACTATAGTGACACTTCAAAGTCAACCAATCCTCAAAGTATGCCAATAAATTGCTAAATAAAAAAAAGAACAAGTCTAATAATGTCTCTAAGCCATTGAATATATGAATTCATTTAATTCTCATAATCCTATGGATTTGGTACTATGCTCATATTACAGAGGAAGAAATTGAAGCAGAGGGATTAAATTGCTTCAAAGTCACACAGAAAGAAGCAAATGGTAAAACTGTAATATGGACTTTGTTTTTCAAACGACTTTTAAAGTCATAAGAAATTCTAGAAAAACAGCTGGACATATCCTTTTACCCTAATCAAAGAAACATATATTCCTGTTTTCAGATTTCATAAACATAGATATCATCAGAAATAGCCATGTATAGGAACATGTTTTTGGCCCTCTTACATACTCACAGTTCTAATTATTTTTTATTTTATCTGTAGTTTTTGCAGTCCTGTTTATATGTAGCTCTTCTTGTCGTCTTCCCAGGGCTGACTGGTTTTGTAGAGTTGTAATAGGTTCTATGATAGTTTGTTTCCGTTCATGAGACATCTTAAATTCTGCAACATGTTAATATATTCTGTTGTTTCCCCAGAGGGAAGAGTTTATTATATTTACCTGCTCCTCTACTCCATTTTTTGGGATGGTTTGGTATATAAATATCTTAAAGGACTGGTGCTTTCTAGAAGTCTTTCAAAGATTACAATGGTCTTGATTAAGATATTATTGACTAAGATGATGTATATTGACTATATGACTATTAGAACATCCAACTTTTATCATTCATAAAATAGGAGCACACCAACCTTGCAAATACAGAGAGGAAGATAGATTTAAAATGTACGTCTTTTGAAAATGCATTGTATTATTCTGGTCAAATAATTCTCCTGATTTCATTGTTTCTCTTCTGTTTACATGTGAAGGAACGCCCAAGGCAGCCATGAGTGACCCTCCAGTTCTGTAATTTCAGGTACATTCACTTTTACCCATTATCATTCTTTTCAAATAATGGTAAACTGAAAAAGTGAATTGAAGTTCTGAGGACTGATTCTCTTAAAACAAAATATTATCCAGGTACTCTGAATGCATTTATTTCCATTTACCTATTTTTTTTAAAGTTTTTTTAAAGAGAGAATTTTGCTATAGGGTGCATGCACTCACCAGACAGATGAAGAGAAACTGAGAGATAGAAAGTAAGAAATCCCCCTTCCTCCAGGGGGATGGTCACACTGCAGTTCCTCCTCCTCCATTTTCCTCTCCAGATCTTGGGCACACACACACACACACATGTCCAGTATGAGTTTTAAGCTGTTGGGTCCAGGACTCAATCCATGTTGGACTACATGGGAGTCCAGGGACGTAACCGTTATTCCAGCTCTTGGTCTCTATCTATTGTTTTTTTATGGGATGAGTGACAAATAGCTTGTGGATGCCTTTTATCTTCCCAAGTATTTTTCTTGAGCATTTTACTTTCTTTTCAACTATGATTCTAACAAGTAGATTTTTAAACAAAGACTATGTTCACAAAATGCCTCAGTCTTTTTTTGATAATTTAATGAAACTTGAATTATTAGTTTATATTAAATATCTGTTTCTGAAGATAGAAAAAGAAACAAGCAATGTGCAGATGTGAATTGGAATATGTAAACAAAGAGTGACGTATGAAGAGTGATCGCTCTAGATGCTGCTGCTAATCCACAGGTTGAGGCCACACGAAAGGCCCAGGTTGGCTCTCCACCCACTCTGAAATCTTGGCCCAGTGATATGTGCCTGTAGTCCAGCTATTCAGGAGTGATGTATGGGATAAAACATCTAGGAAGTCATTGTATGATTTTAATTAAAACTCATTATATCTAACACTGATGGTTATCAATTCTAATTTATCTAAGTCAAATGCACTAGTGACTATTTTTTATTTTCTTGGCAGAATGTGTAGTAAAGATGGTGAATAATCTGTTTCTGTTTTTTCCCCCCTTGGAAAGCTTATTTCCTCTGCTTCCAAAAGGATGATTAATTTAAAAAAAAAAAATGAAACAAATGAAAATAACTCTCTTTCTAGAGGAAAATATGTTTTTTTAGCTGAATGAAATCTCACAATGATGACAAAATATGTATTTTCTCTCCCAGTTATTTTAATTCCTTTCCTGTCAAATATCTCTAATAATAAAACCTAAAGTGGTATAAACACCTGATTAGCTTACTGTATTTCACATCAGTTTTTAATTTCAGTAGGTTTTTAATGTGTATATTCAGAAAAATATTGGTAAAAATATTACCATTGAGAGTGAGTCTCTCTTCTGTATCTGGCTGATTGGTCACATATGCTATTATCCCTGAGTAAGTATGTTTGATTGGCTTACTGTTCTCATGAATAAAATACACAGATCTAATATAGACAAGACTTTATCACATGACCCAGCATGTGTACACATTTTAGTTCTTTTGATTTATTCCCAAGATACTCAGTAGATCTTTGATTATGAAAAATGAAAAAAGGAAAAAAAAGTAATAGGAAAAAAACCCTGAAAAGTGCTTATGGCTAATGATGTCTGCTAACTGCTTCTAAAATGCAGTATCAAATATTTGCCTCACTGAATTAAATAGGATAAAGAGGGAAGAATGTTCAGATTAGTATGTGTCTTCAGTTTGTCTAGGATCTAACTCACACCAGCGAGCATCAGAAGTTTTATTTTCTCAGAGGTTTTTAACAACATGTTATATTCATTGGACATTGTCCCAGGAGTATTTTGGGCATATGTGGTCATAGGTCTTATCATGTCACAGAGAAGACTTCTGAACCTCATAATGGAAAGAGCATTTTATAGCACTGTGCTGTTTGCAGGTCTCAAGTCAATTTTCAAGCATGCCAGTGTTCAGGATTATCTTTCTTCTCGATGATATTCTTTATTTCTTCACAAAAGCACTTGCTCCTTCTTTTCTGTGAAAGCACATTTCATCTTACTTGTTCCTAGCAGGTCTCTAAATACCACTATGCTTAAATAATTACCTTTTTGCAATGATTTTTTGATATACCTAAATTTATTTTTATTACTTCTAAATCCTTTGTAAGTGTTGTTGATTTATAAACCATCCCAAATATTTTTTTTCTTGATATATTGTTTCTATAAAGAACCAATTATTACTTTTCATGAAGCTATGGGTCAGCTAGGTGGCTATCTGGACTATGGACCCCTAATCTTGACCTGGCTCACTCACGTGTGTGCAGTAAGCTGATGGTAGAGTCACAGCTACCTGGTCCTGAATGACCTTAGATAGGTACACCAAATATGATAATCACATATTTCACATGCTAGTCTGGGGATTTTTATGGTAGTGTCAGGGATTCAAGAAAGGAAATTGGCTTGTGCAAGGCCTAGTTTAGTACTGTGCTTGAATCAATCCCACTGTCCCAAGTACTCATATGACCAGGTCCAGAGTAATGGAGTGGGGCCCATCACCAAGAGGCATAAATTAGGCAGTTATGAAAAATTATGTTTATTATGCTGTATCAAAAACTTCATCTGAATAATGCAAGACTAATATATAAAGGTATTTATTGCAAATATTGTTAAATTATGAATAATGGAATTTAAATTAATAAACTGGTTACATAATGATAGTGAATTCATATTATTAGTATTACACAGCATTAGAAACTGTTTTAGAGTAATTTAAACAGTATGAGAACTATTTCCAATACTTAATTAAAAATTAAGATTCAAGATTATGTATACAATAAGATTTGACAGTTAAAAACATATTTATAAAGGCCAGCAGATGGCGTGGTGGTTAAGGGTGCTGGACTCCCACAGGGCTGATGGCAATTCGAGTCCTGGACCTGGCAGCTTGCTTTCTCAATTATCCTCTCTTTTTTTTTCTCTCTCTCTCTCACTCACCTTGTCCCTCTAAATAAATAAATAAACAGATAAATAAAGTTAAATAAAATAATTCTTTAAAAAAACACATTTATACATACATAAACAAGTAAAAAAAGAGAAGAAAATGATTATTTTTATTCTTTTCTGTATTTCCTAAATTTTTATATTCGCTAATTATTGTTTTATAATTTGAAAACACTACATACTAAACATTGTAGAATTTGTAGCTTTGGTAAGCAGAATTCGAAATAACTTCTAAGAGTCTCTCTTTTTGATTTAGACACTTTGTGTAATCTCTTCATCTTGAGTGTAATATTGACAATGAATATTACAGATTCAATCTCCATGATTAGGTGATGCTATATAATAAAATTAATGGATTTTTGAAGTAGTAATTTTAGTCCCAAATCAGTTGATTTTGAGTTCACCCAAAGAGAATATTATAGGTATGTCTGACCAAATCAGATGCACCATTAAAAGGGCTTGGGCCCTTTAAATGATCTGAATAGATAACACTTGAAGGAAAAAATACAAATACTGATGGAAAAGATGTTTGAAAAGTATTTAACATCTCTCATCATAAGGGAAATGCAAATTAAAACTGCAATGTGATACCACCTATGGCAGTTAGAATGGCTATGATTAAAATAAAAATAAAAAAGAAAGAACAAAAGGAACTAGTGAGACTGTGGTGAAAAAAGAACTCCCTTACACTATTGGTGGAAATGTAAATTAGTGCAAGCACTATAAAAAACAATAGGAAGTTCTTCAAAAATCTACAAGTAGAACTATTATATGGCCTCCTAGTCCCACTCTTTGGTATTTACCCAAATGTTAGAAAAACTATCAGGGGCCGGCAGATTGTGTGGTGGTTAGGGCGCTGGACTCCCACATGGCTGACCATGATTCAAGTCCCAGACCTGGCAACTAACTTTCTAACTTTCCTTCTCTCTACTTTGACTCTCTCTGGTGAGCATACCTGCCCTGTAGCAACTTTGAAAATAATAATGATGAATATAATTAAATAAATAACTTCAAAAAAAAACCTGTCAGATGGACACTTGCACATCTATGTTTATTGAAACATTATTCACAATTTCTAGAACATGGAATCAATCTAAGTGTCTAAGAACTGATGATTAGGTTGAAAAACTGGTCCATATAATCTATATAATACTACTCAGTCATAAGAAACAATGATACCATCATTTGAGTCAAAGTGGATGAATATGGAAGACTTATTGCTAAGTGAACTGAAACAGTCTGAAAGACACACAGTGTATATTACTGCTCAATATGTACCAAACTGCATTCTATGGGAGAAATGGAAAGATTCAAAATTAAGATTGTAGTGAGGCTAAGTGTAGATACAAAAGACAGTAAGGGAGGAGAGTGGATGGCAGAGGTTGAGTGGGATAGGCAAGGGGAAAAAACACTTAGGCAAAAGAATGTAAGTTCTCTGTTGAAAATTATACATACATGATATATATATATATATATATATATATATATATACATTGTACCTTATAAAGACATACATTGGTTGGGAACCAGCAGTTAGCGTAATGTCTATGTCGCTGGATTCCCACGTAGTCGACCGCGGTTCGTGTCCCGGACCCGGTGGCTTAAAACACACGCCGGGCGCGTGTGCGTGCGTGCCCAAGATCCCGAGAGGAGAATGGAGGAGAAGGGATTGTGGCGTGACCATCCCCCCTGGGGGGTGATTTCTCGCTTTCTGTCTCTATGTCTCTCTCTGTCTGTCTGGCGAGCGCACGCGCCCTACAGTGAAAATCTCTCCAAAAAAAAAAAAAAAAAAAAGACATACATTGGTGGGGGGACATCAGGTGACATAGTAGTTAAGGTATTAAACTCCCACATGACTGATTGTGGTTCAAGTCCTAGATCCGGTGACTTGAAACTCATGCCAGGTGCATGCGTGAAACTCATGCCGTGTGCATGTATGCCCCAAATTCCAGGAGAATAATTGAGGAGAAAGGATTGCAGAATGGAGAATGATTTCACTGTTTCTCTCTGGCAAGCTCACATGTCCTATGGCAAAAACCTTTAAAAAAATGTAAAATGATGGAGTGAAGAAAGAAAGGATGGAAGGAAAGAAGAAAAAAAATTGGGTTTGGGTTCTTTATGAAAGAAGAAATTAAAATCATGAATCTCTTTTGCTAGTTTCGAGTAAGTAATATGTCATAATTTGAGAGGTCTATATGGTTAGGGCCTGAAAGCATTCTCTAAGAGCTGAGAAGGGTTCTTATCACACTAAACAAGATATAAGAATCTTGGTCTTACAGCGATTAGGAATTGAATTCTACAAATGACCATGGACACAGAGCGTCAGATGAAATTGCAGCACTCCATGCTTGTAGTTTAGCTAGCTATCCTGTACCCAGATGTCTGGCTCATTGAAAATGTGAGATAATAGATGTGTTTTGTTTTAAGTTGCTAAATGTGTGGTAATTTGTTATGCAGCAATAGAGAATTAGTATATTGCTCTTTAGAGTCAATTCCTTTTGATTGTTTAATTTCCTATATTTTCTAGATTTTTTTTCAAGGAGTGGTGTATTATTTAAAATCCCGTTTCCATCATAGATGCAGTTGATTAGAATCATGGTGCATATGCATTCTTATAGCCTCTACTACTAATAATATAGTATCAGTTATTTGTCAAAGAATTTGAGTTTGTGCTACATGGACAGTCACATAGAAAATTAAATAGAATAGCAGAGTCTTCAAATGAACAATTTGTCAAGTACAGTAGATAAATAAGGAAAGTTATTGGGTGGATCGATCAATAGTCAATTAAACAATATGTCATAAACTATGTTTTCATGGTCATAGTAGCACAGTGCTTTAGCAAATTCAGTCACATAAACATTTTTCATATGAACAATGCCATAAAGAAATCACAAATATCAACAACCCAGAATTTGACACTGTATAATACTTAATGTCCTTTCTTTCTTCATTTCTCCTGGCAGATAGTTATCTTTCTTGAAACCCCTGCTTAGCATCAGAATAATTTTCAAGAATACACTCAATACAACCACTTCCAATTCATCTGATTTAACTTGGGAAATAAAATCAATTTTCCGTTGAGAAGATAACATTTACTCCATAATTTAAACAGTTCAACCTTTTCTAGTGCATTTTAACATTTGAAGACTAACTAGACAAAATGTTTCATTTGTTTTCATTATGACTTTTAAAAGAACAAATAGTATTTTGTGTAATAAGCTTCAGCAGAAGAGTTAGCAAGAGTTATGTGAAAAAGGTACCAAACACATTGATTTTTCTGATGGCCTACTTAGTTCAAAAATGTCTTGATGTCATGGTAGCTATGATACTGAACTTGGACAATGCCACAGACATTCTATTATAATAAAGTTGACTTCATGGTTGACTTCGTATAATTTCTTCAGATGAATCTAAATAGCCCTCTTTCCTTCTTACCTTTCCAAAATGATTCTAAGGACAAGTTTCTACCTGGGGCTTATAAGACTTATAAAACAAGTGGTTTAGAGTGTAACAGTGGTCCTCGAGGCATGGGTTTGGATTCTTAAATTCAGCATTACCTCCAAATTGGGTGAAAAATGTGAATTCACTGGCCTCACCTGAGACATAATAAATCAGAAGTTCTGGAGGTAAGAGGTAGACATCAATGTGTATTGTAATTAACAAGCCTTCCAGGTGAAATAGACTATCTCTCCAAAACATTTTAGACCCAGTGGATATTCCTAGTAACATTAGGTTGTGGCAGACATTTTTCACCACTGGAGTTCATCACAGGTATGAATTTATCTTCTCCAGCTAAGCTTAACGTGAAGATATTATTTTTTTTTTGAGAGGTTTTTGCTATAGGGCGTGTGCGCTCTCCAGAAAGACAGAGAGAGAGACATAGAAAGCGAGAAATCACCCCCCAGGGCGGATGACCACGCCGCAATCCCTTCTCCTCCATTCTCCTCTCAGGATCTTGGGCACGCACACACATGCGCCCGATGTGAGTTTTAAGCCACCCGGTCCGGGATGCGAACCGCGATCGACTACGTGGGAGTCCAGAGACAGCCATTACGCTAGCAGCTGGTCCCAACGTGAAGATTTTTAATTTACAGAGGGGCCAAAGTCATTTCTCTTTGCAGATAATATCAGGTCTGGGTGTTACTTTAAATATCATGGGATTACTTGTCTTTTCTCTCAGTATCACCCCTTCCTCATCCACCAAAGATCCTAGCCATCCCCTTTTATTGCTCCTGATTCTAGAACATCACATTCCCTCAAGAAGGGTTTCTTTTTGATACAAAATGAAGCAATGTCTACATTGGAGATAGATGCAATTCGTATGTCAGAAATTCTTCCAAATCCATTGCTTACTGCCATCATAAAGAAAGCATAAGAGAAGAGTGGGTTTTAGCTTTAGATTCTGACTCTATGGCTTAAAATTGTGTAACACTTGTAAGTTGCTTGCTGCCTGTCTCTTTTCTTTTATGATCTGTAAGAACAAAAATACCAGCAACCCTGAAATACAACAACATAAATGAAATTGCCTGGTATATAACAGGTGCTCAATAAATTGTAGTTTTGTTCCATTTCCCAGTTTCCACAATTAGGGATTTGATGCCAGACAACTTCATCTTCCAAAACCATTTGCTGTCTGAGCCAGCTGGGCCATATTCAGAACCCTCAGGTTCAAGCCAGCTAAACCTCCCACCTACTGGCTGAAGATTTCAGTGTTGTCACACTATCATTTTCATTCATCATATCACTTCAGTTTTGACTACTCTTTAACCTTCTACTCCTTTTGCC
The DNA here is from genome assembly GCF_000334495.1 of Tupaia belangeri chinensis. Lineage (NCBI taxonomy): Eukaryota > Metazoa > Chordata > Mammalia > Scandentia > Tupaiidae > Tupaia > Tupaia belangeri. The sequence goes on from NW_006207163.1 coordinate 627,955, forward strand.
AAGAATATCTTCTGGTTGGTGATAAGCAATCTAGTCCAGGGAAACATCCTGATTAACAATGTTCATAATAATAATAATTAAAAATAATGTGAGGGTTCTTCAGAAACTTTATGGATAATGAATTGTATGAAAAAAAAAACTATGCATGGAGTTCAACAGTTTTTCTGCTTTGTTTTTTGAGAGTTTTTTTTTGCTATAGGGCACGTGAGCTCGCCAGAAAAACAGAGAGAGACAGAGAAACAGAAAGCGACAAATCCCCCCCCCCCCAGGGGGGATGGCCATGCTGCAATCTCCTTTCCTCCTTTCTCCTCTTGGGATCTTGGGCCTTTTCCTCCTTTCTCCTCTTGGGATCTTGGGCATGCACACTCATGCACCTGGTATGAGTTTAAGCCACCAGGTCCGGGACTCGAACCACAGTTGACTATATGGGAATCCAGTGACTTAGCCATTATGCCAACTCCTTGTCACTGAAGTTCAAGATTTTTAAAAATACCTTTGTATTTTAATTCCATTAAACAAAATCTTTTTGAAGTCCCATCATCATAACAATCAGCATATATTCAGAATTTAGTATAAGTCAGTTACTCTTTATATTATTAACTAATTGACCCTGGATAGGAACTTTTTGACCTGGTATTATTAACTCCATTTTGCAAGTGAGTAATCTGAAAAAGAGAAAAAAAGTATCTGGCTCAAAGTTGCAGAGCTGAGAAATGACAAAAACTGGACTATGAGTAAGAATATCAACATGTGATGATGATAACATGTATAGTATCCCCAGCCAGAGTGCTGATAAATGTATTCATGTTGGGACATTCACTTTACAAACTAAGTGACATGTGTGACTGAATGTATAAAAGAAAATTAAATTAAATTAAAAAGAGAACATAAACAAGAAGAAATTCTTGCACTCTGAATTTTTGGAGAAAATTTAAAATAATTAGATATTTTAAACAAAATAATTTTAGAAACCAGAATCACATATAAAGTTCTTAAAATGTAATGATAATTGAAATGAGTCACTACACAAGGGAAAGTAAAATCAGCTCCTATTATGGTGTCCTCTTCTAAGTATGAACTTGTTTGCAAATATTCAAGGTACTTAAGTTTGTATGTTTAGACACAGACATACATACTTTTAAGATGATAGAATTTGGGCTGACAGATTTCAAAGGTTTAAGAACCAAATCAAATTGTCAAAACTGACTTGAGCATGCCAAATTCTAAATTATAGACTCTAATGCAAACCTACATCCACTTATGGTCATCAGTTATTGACTAGTATTATTGTATCTGAATCAGGGTATTGAAGAAGAGACAATATTGGAGTCATTCTTCCCTTTTGCTCTAAAGAAAATTGATTTTGTACTTTGTTATCTGTGGAAAACCCATTCCTTAAGAGATATAAAAATTCCCCAAAGTAGGGGAAGAGAGAGAGCATTCTCATAATCTTTGCCTCTGAGTTTCTATTTCAGCAAATAGTGTGAGTATAGGGATTGCATTATCTCTTCTACTATGTCAAAAAAGATATTGAATTCATCTCTCTGATTTCTATGAAACAGCAATCAACCACTCCCCTAGTAAACTAATAACATTTTATTTATTCTTTCAACAATTAATAAAATCTACAATATGACTCTATACTATCTAGAAGAAGTAATTCAAGCAAGAGAAACAAGGTCTCTTATGTTCAAACAAAATGTTTCACAAAAATAAAGTATTAAATAACAAAAAATAACAGACCGATGCATACCCTTAAAATAAATGTGGTGTGGGACCAGTTAGTGCATGGTAGGTACAGGCAGCTGGATCCCACATAACTAATTGGGTCATCTAAGTCTCAACTCAGCAGCTTGAGAAATGTACTGGGGACATATGTTTGTGTGCCCAAAATCTGGAAAAGAGGGACAAACAGAGGAGAAGGGATTGCATTGTGTCCATGGGAACACAATGGGGAGTGCTTTCTCATCTCTCTCTCTCTCTCTTTCATCTCTCTGCCAAGTACAAACAGCCTTTGAAATAAGGTTAAAAAATTAATGTGTTTTGAGGAGGAAGAAGGGGGGAAAAGAAGTCCATTTACTTTAAATAAAATGATCAGAGGAGGTCTCTTATAGAAAATTCCATTTTTATATAATCTGATTTATATTTTAGAAAGATTATTTAGGCTGATTAATAGAGAAAGGATTGCATAGTGGTCGGATAAAATGAGTAATAGATCAGCTAGGAGGCTTCTGTCTAGAAGAGAGATAGTTTTCTTAAGTTAGAAAGTAGCAGGGAAAATAATGAGGACTGCCTATTTAGATTATCCTTGGAACAGCCATTCCCAAAATGTTATTATTCCCAAACCAGTACCATCAGGCCACACATAGATCTTTTATCAGAATGTGCAATCATTGCACCATAGTTAAAACTTAAAATTTAAAAAGATCTGAAAATGTATCTGAGCACTCTTAAAGAGTGGCCCATAAATTATGATCAATGGTAAAATCGGAGAGCTACTTTTCAAACGGAAGTGTCAACAAAACATGAGTGGCAGTTAAGCAAAGAAAAGAATAAAGAATGACTAATTCTTCAATTGGTTTGTTTGATTTTAGAAAAGTAAGGGTATAGGCTTTCTAGAAGTTAGAAATGAGAAAATTTTGTTTGCAAGTGAACAACTTCAAAATCAATGTTGAGTAATTATTTGATGTTCCACAGTTATTTCTGCAACTCGAATATTGGTGGACTACTCCATTACTTGACTCATGTTTCTTCTTTCATGTCTCTTTCATTTATCTACTCTTCCTACTTCTAGTTTCTACTTATTGTTTGTTTGTTTATTTGTTTGTTTTTTGGAACAGGGTGTTATGACCCTCCCACCTCAGCTTCCGGGCTAGAACTACAGATTTCACAACTGGTTCTTTTTTCAGACAGGGTCTCATTGTGTTGTCCAGGCCAGACTCAAGCTCATGATCCTCCTGCCTTAGCCTCCCAACTCACTGGGAGTATAGATAAATCCCATGACACCTGGCCTTTAGGATTAAGCAGGAATTGAATTTGTGCTTCCCATTTGGTCTGAACTTGTATATTAGCAGCAGGCACGTGACTGGACTCTCCTTACTTCTGATTTCTGCTCATGTATGACATGGAACAATTTTTCTGCTAATGGTTTATCTAATCCCAAGGTAACCAAAGACCTGCTGTTAATTCCTTCAATACAATATTCTAAGCAAAGTTGGGTCCCTTGAGGTCAGTAAATGGAGGAGCAGTTATTTTGTTGAACTCCCACATGGCTGGCCACAGTTCAGGTCCTGGACTGGTGGCTTGAAACTCATGCTGGGTGTGTGTGTATGTGTGTGTGTGTGTAACCAAGATTCCAGGAGGAGAATGGAGATTGTGTTGTGGCCACTCCCCCGGGGGGTGATTTCTCACTTTCCCTCTTTCTCTCTCTCTCTCTCTCTGGTAATAAGCATGTGCACGCTATGGCAAAAAACTCTTAAAAAATAAAAAAGATACTAACTGCATTGCTTGAGTACCAGATCTGGCAGCTTGGGACACAGTAGGTGCGTATGTATGTATGCCCAAAACCCTGAAAAGAGGGAAAAATGGGGAAGAAGGAATTACAGTATGATCATGCCTATGGCAAGTGTTTCCCCAGTTTTTTACTCTCTCTGTCTCTGTCTAATGCATGCTCAGTCTTAAAAATTAAAAAGAAATAATAATAAAAATTAGAAATATAATTTTAAAGTGTTTCTAAGTGTTAACAACAACACTGAGAATTTTAAGACTATTGAAACATTTGATGACTTTTTAGGTCCATTAAGAGTTCCAATAAGGAGTATAATTTCAGTTTAGAATATCATTATTCAAATGAGTATATCACATTCTCTCAAAATCTTATATCAAGCCAATAGAGCTTTATTCTTTTACAAATTATTTTTCAAATTTTGGTGGCAATTATTGCCATTATAATTTACAATCTGATATAGAATTGAATTAAAGCATAGTTCAAGGAAATCAATTGAGTCTTTTCTGTTCAGTTATCTTACTTCAGCAATATTTGCACTTCTTTTCAATATCAATGTGATAGCAATGTATAACAAAATAATTTTCTTTTAGACTATTTTTCTTTTATAAAAATGTACTCTATTAATCTTAACTGTGCCAGCTCAGTGCTTGGATTATAGCATAAAATATAATTTATTAAAATCTTTTCCAACCAGTTCTGAGACAGAGAACTTAGTATTTATTAATGATTTCTTTATTTGAGGTTCAGAGAAGCTGAATTAAATGCGGTAACATTTGTGGCACTGCCTTCACACTTGGGTTTTTGGGACACAAAATAGAAATCTCTATCACTTAAAATGGACTATGAGATTAAAAAGTAGCTTCAGAGGGCTTTTGACATTTTCATTCTCTTTTACCTTATGGAAGATTGTCTTTATAATTAAATGCTAAGCCAAAGCTCTTTTTTAAAACAATGAAATGGTCCTACTGAACACTGGTAACCAAGTAACCAAGATACATCATAATAACTCATAAGACCACCTTCCCTGAATCTTTCTGACTACAAAAAGCCAGTGCGGTAATATTCAGGACTTGACCACTAAGAAAGTGCCACATTAAATAAAAAATGTACTTAGAGTGTAATAAATACTACATTTTTTAAGGAAAGATATTGTGATAAGGCAGATTCATGAAAGTAAAGATTGTTCAGGTCTGAGTTGAGATTTGTATCTAATAAATAAATACATGGGGTCAAATTGATTGTTTTCTGATCTAAAAATGAGGGAAAATGCTCCCTTTTATGGGGCTTTAAGGGCATAAGAAGGGAACACGGTCATACAATGATCAAAGTCAGATGTTTCAGGATTCTGTGCTACTAAAAAATTTCTGAATAATTTCCTTTAGAGTTTTCTCTCCCAATATGTAAGAATATGTCCGTATCTTTTTATACTTCCTTAATCCACTATGTGATAAAATAATTGAAAGTTAGTTCTCAAAAACCTTTGGATTTTACCTATAGATATATGTAGACCAATCAACATATTCTTCTAACTCTACTTATTATTATGTGTATTGTTTTATTTTATTTTATTTTTGAGAGATTTTTGCCATAGGGCATGTGCACTTGCCAGAAAGAAAGAGAGAGACAAAGAAAGTGAGAAATCACCCCCCAGGGGGGATGGCCACGCCACAATCCTTTCTCCTCCGTTCTCCTCTTAGGATCTTGGGCACGCATACACCCGAGCCCAGTGTAAGTTTAAGCCACCGAGTCCAGGACTTGAACCTCAGTCGGCTACATGGGAGTTCAGCTACTTAGCCATTATGCTAACTGCTGGTCCTTTGCTTTAATTTTTATATTGGTAAGTAATGTTTTGCATTTGAAAAATGTTGGCTATATGCTCTTGTCAGGAACTTTTATGGTAAGGTCTACATTACCCTTTTATATTTCTCTCCACCCCGCATTTGCATAGCAGCCCTGTGAGCCTGTCAAAATAATCGATCTGATATTTTAATCTATTTCTAAGCCAACAAGTTGCCCTATCAAAGCTTATAGATCCTAACAGAAGGCATAAGGCATCTGAGACCAAGACCAAGGACTTTATCATGCATGATATAACAAGTGGCTTGATGGCATGTTTGCATCAATTATTTTTGTTTCCCAAGTCCCATATGGGTCATGCAGAATGAGTTGGATGGGTGCTACAGTCTGTGTCACAGATAAACAAACCTAAGTTGAGGCAGTTTTCCCAATCTTATTATGAATGTGCCAAGCAAACCTGTGCCACTTTTGCCTCAGAGGAAGACATTGTCTATATTATGTTGGTTAATAAGTAAGTCTTCCCATTGAACCACAGACATTCTTTATCCTCTCAGCTGCTTCCTAAATAAGCAACCTTGAAAAGATAATCCAGGGGGAAAAAAAAATCACACAGTGTATGAAAACACTGTGGAGAAGTGCCCATCAAGAGAATGATCTATTGCAGGAAAACAGTAGCTATTCATTATTTTTCAAATTTTAATTTATTTTATACATTCAATCAGTATACATCACTTAGCTTGTATAGTATGTTTACCCAACATGAATACACTTCACATCAGTCCAGTTGAGAATACTATACACATTATCATCAACAGATAGTAATTTATTTCTGTGTCCCATAAATGTCTTGCCTATTGTTACCCTTAATTTCTTTCCTCACACTCTCCCCACGGTAGCTATTCTTAAACTTAGTGAAATGTCATTTTGAATATACTTTATATATAAAATGTAGGTATGTGTCTTAGTTCAGACTACTATAACAAGGTACCATAGACTGATACATAAATGTATTTGTCACAGCTATGAAGGCTGAAGTTTGAAATCAGGGTGCCAGCCTGGTCAGGTTGCAGTGAATGCCCTCTTCCAGTATGCATACTACCTGCCTTTTGGAGCTGTAAATTCATGTGGTGAGAGAGTTCCCTGAACAACCTTTTATAAAGGCGCTCTCATTCCTGAGATCTCCATTTTCATGTCCAAAATTCTTCACAAAGAGCCCACCTCCTAATACCATCACAAGGGGAGGTTAGTATCTCAATATGTAAATTTTTGAGGGACATAGATTTTCATTCCATTGCAGTATACTTACTTTTGTTTCCTATAAACTTCATTCTCCAAATACTTGCAGTTTAGAACTAAATTGACACATACTCTATAATTAAATACCATTTAATCTGGCACCTTACCCTGCTTTAAAAGCATTGTCCACATCACATACTATTTATCTCCATGGAGATAGGTGAGCTGCCAATCACTTCTTAAATTCACACACACACACACACACACACACACACACACAGAGAGAGAGAGAGAGAGAGAGAGAGAGAGAATCAACAGACTCTATGAAAGCCATTGAAGCAATTGGGAATATAAAATGTATTTATTCAACCAGATTTTCCTGTATTCTCAGCAATGCTGAGTAGAAATAGATGTTGATCTGCCGTGATATATATTTTGGTCCAGTTTGTAAAAGTTTAAGTTTCTTTGCCGCAATACAAATCAGACCGAGAGCCAATTATTTATTTCTTTTTCTTCTTCCTCTTTTTCTTTATTTCCTTCAAGCTAGCCCTCTCAATTCCACTTCAATATTTAAATCATGTTAGAGTGCCTGAATATTTCATTTCCACATCTCCCTAAGGTTCATTAATTTTAAAGATGGATTATAAATCTATAGCAAGTTGTTCCTGGGAGATATGGTGACCAAAATAGCTTACTGGAAGTACATATCCAATTTCATTCTTTTTCAGTGCTAAATTTCATAACCAGACCATCCCAAAGGGTTGAACGAAATATGGCTCTTAGAATGAATAGTGTGAGTAGTGAACTATTATGAGTACATGGTTGATAGTTAGCTATTAGGAATGAGGTAATGCAGTATTGCAAAGCACATTTATAAAAGCAGGCACGTCATGAAAAATATTTATATAAATGCAAATGTGACATGTAATTGCCAATGATTTGATCTGAGTTTTCATTTACTTGATATATGGGCCTATATAAAAAGGTCAATTAATATTGTTTCTAAAGGAAAGGGGAGATGACAAAAAGTGAAAAACTTTAAAAAATCCTATCATATATATGCAGGGAATTTATAAAAACCTTTATTTATTTATTTATTGATTGATTGATTGATTTTTTATTTACTCACTCACCCGCGTACTTATTTTTTTATTTCCTAAGGACGTGTGTGAGCACTAGGGAGACTCAGAAGGAAGAGAAGTGATAAAGCACCGTCCATGGTGGAAAGCCACATCACAATCTCTTCCATCTCTCCTTTTAAGATTTTGGGCATGCAAACTCACATGCTTGGTATGTTTTTTAAACAGCAGTGTCTGGAACTCAAGCCACCTTAACCATAGTGTTATCAGCTGGCCCCAAAACTTTTCATTTTTAGATAGAATGAGTTCAGAGAGAATATATGTGTTTTTCCCAAGATTACAAGTGTTTGTTAATAATTTTTTTACTAGAACTCAGTGTTTCTTGGCCAAGGGTATTTTCACTATATTATAAATTTATTATTAATTAATAATATAGGTATCAAATGTTAATCATCAATATGTGTTTGGTACTTTGTAAGGAATTCTACATAGAGTATTTGATTTAATCTTCATAATAGCCTTCTGAGACAGGGTTAATTATTATCTTCTTGTATTCACCAGGAAGTAATTTTATAGTCAGAGAGTAAAATTTTAACTTCAAATTCAAACTTAAGTATTTCAGAGCCAGTTCTCTTAGCTGAAATTTTGTCATGGAAAGAAGATATATCCAGTAACTTCCCACATATTCATATCACAAAGTAGGAATTTTGAAACACTTCTCCCTCAGCAATAAAATGTATTTTTAAGATTCTATAAATTGGTGGGGTCAGCAGGTGGCATGGTGGTTAAGGGCACTGAACTCCCACATGGCCGACTGGGGTTCAAGTCCTGGACCTGGTGGCTTTCTCTCTCTCTCTCTCTCTCTCTCTCTCTCTCTCTCTCTCTCTCTCTCTCTCTCTCTCTCTCTCTCTCTCTCTCTCTCTCTCTCTCTCTCTCTCTCTCTCACACACACACACACACACACACACACTCTGTCACTCTCTGGTCAAAAAAATAAATAAAGTTTAAATAATTGTTAAAAAAAAAGATTCTATGAATTGGAGCTAGCAGATGGCATAACGGTTACATTGCTGGACTCCTGCGCAGTCAATCACGGTTTGAGTCCAGACCCAGTAGCTTAAAACTCATACATGGCATGTGTGCATGCATGCCTAAAATCCCGAGAGGAGAATGGAGAAGAGACTGGGGTATGCCCATCCACCATGTGGGGGTAATTTCTCACTTTCTGTCTCTCTGTCTCTTTAGCAAGCACACACGTCCTATGGCAAAAAAAAAATCTCTGCAATATAAAACAAAAAAAAGTATCTGAATCTGTAGCTTTGATAGAAACTCATTTAAAATGTAAATTCAAGCATGCTCTTTTAGCCAAAGATTAAACCTTAGAGGAAATATCAACAGAAAAAAACTTGTCAATAAAGAACAATTTCCATAATGCATAGTGAATAAAGTATCATCAACCAAGGCAAGGCATCTCTTTGAAAAGTCATTTTGAAATATGTTAGCAGGTGAAATATTTTCATTTTCATTCCAGAGAGTTAACATTACATTCACTTTGTACGACATCTCGTGCTCATTTGATCTGGCTGGTGATTCAAAGGCAGGCGCTAAGCCTAAATTCTGTTTGTTATCCTCTGCGAATTTCATATTACTCTGTGATGTTCTGGAAACAAAACAATTATTATTCATCTCCCACAGGGAAAGCCAAACTGTACATAAAGCTGTAGCCAGTCAACTCCATTTCCCCAGCTGTGTTTCATAAGGAGCAGAGTTTCCATGCAATTTTGTTAAGAAAACAAAAATAATTACAATGTATTCAAGTTTAAAAAACTGAAAATCCATTCCTCGGACAAATCTAGATAATCTGGAAATTATATTTTAAAGAAGTTGAAATTCAGAGAAAATGAGATGATGTTACACGCACATACACACATACACACACAGAAAGATCCTGCAGCCTGGCCTAGTCTCTTTAGAACTAGGTAAGTTGTAAACAAAGTATTTGCAAAGAGATATATCACAAATAGATATTTGGAGATGAATGGATATTCCTTGTTTTTCATATCAAAACTTCATATGGAAAGTTGATTTACTAAAATAATTTCCATTAATCTTTTTCTTTTTCTTTTTTTTTTAAATGCCAGAGAGTGTATGCACATGCATAAGAAAGGAGAGAGACAGACAGAGAGACAGAAAGAATACTCCCAAGTGAGGCCTGATCATGCTCCAATCCTCTTTCCTCCAGTTTTCCATACTGTCAGGATCCTGAGTATATACATGCATGCCCAGAATGTTTTTCAAGGCACTGGGGCCAAGGGTTGAATCCAGATCCGTCATGTGGGATCCTGCTTCATCTATGCAAAACCCAACTGCTATGCCATGGGGCTGGACCTCCATGTTTTTCTTCAGGGAAGAATATTTCTATGCTTCTATTTTAGTGCAGAAAAAGTATAGGAAGCTGTCAAGTAATTATTATTTCTTAATTACATTTGTAATAATCTTACACATTTTTGTAGTGTGGAATTAATTTCCATCTTATGGGAAAAGGAAAAGATAAACTCCAGTGAACACACAAATGATAAATTGGGAGAAGGGCCTGACATTGTGTGTGATAGGGAAGAGTCTACAGTGAAACATTAATCAATACCTAATTACTGTTTTAGAATTTGTGTGTTAAAACTTTTTTTAAATGCTATTATATACTGGTATCTCTATAAGCAACTTACAGTAACCACTTGACAAACTCCCTTTGTAATATTCATTTCCTTTACATTTTTATCCCCAAGATATTTTCACAAAAATTTCCAATCGCCCTGACATTTTTTATCTTTGATAAAGATAGAATTATTGTTGTATTTTTGTCCTCTTTAAAATGTGTTCTTCCTTCCTTTGTAAGTAAGCCTGCTGAGAAAATATCAGCCACAATCATCTAACAGAGCTTGCCAGAGAGATAATCTGTATTTTAAAATTCAAATGATTGATTATTATAACCCAATAAGCATGTCTTTGATACCTACCATATGCCCTTGATTGCAAAGGACAATAAGTATATTCAGGAGAGTCATGTATTGATTTGCATCCCTTAAATAATACAAACACTGTTTTCTTTTATTACCTAGTTTATGTTCTCATTACTGTCTTCAGTATCATTGTTCTGTATAATGTTATACTCTTGTAATGCCTCCTGTTTTAAAAAGTAAAATAACACTCAAATATGTTGAAATATATTTAGTAGTAAATCTGTCCATTAAATAAGACGGTTCAGTATGGTATTTATTTTTAATATAATATAATGATATATTTATCACTTTGTCATAAATCTTACCTACTTGGAAAAACTTTTTTCCTAAAATATTCTTTTCCTTTAAATGTAGATTTTCCCTTTGTTTCTTATTTTATAGATACCAGTGGAGACTTGGAAACATAGTCTATTATGTATATGAAAAGAGAATTCTAAAATAATGTTCTTTTATTATTATCCCAAAACTTGGAAATGAACAGAAAAATCACATAAATTGTCAGTTAAAGCTGAATTGTTGCTGGCTACCTATCTTCTTGTTCAATGGAAGAATATTTGCATAGTATATTTGGGGATTAAGGGAACCTCATGAACCAGCAATCTTCATATTGAAAGTGTCTTGATTATAGACACAGTGATTTTTAAAAATTTCCTGATGAAAAGTAACTTTCCCAAAGTAAATAGAAAAAAATATAGAAGGCTAAAAACATAAAATAAAGTACACTTTATTTTCCTTCAACTCTAACAGAGTCTCACATTAAAATAGATTATAATTATTTTTCTCAATTTTAAATACCTACTATTTTTCTAACTATTTTGATTTTTTTAAAACAGTTGATTTGCTACTTTATATTTTTTGTGGAAAACTAAAATATATGCCACATACATACACACATACCCGATACATAAAAATAGTCATTTTGTATGTATCAGTGATTCTTCAATATAGTAAATGAATGAATACAAGAATAAATCTGAACTCATTTTTATTTCATGTGTAAAAGGTACATCCAAGAGAATGTCTACATTTTCTATGCTTCCTCTCTAATGAAGTCATCTGTTAAAAAGAACAATAAATTGAGGCAAAAAAATCACTGGCTTATGGCTAATGTTCTAGTCATCCAAGTTGTGTTACAAAAAAAATCTAATAAAAATCATAATGATCAAGTAGCATTATGATATTCTTGATGTGAAGAATTTGATATAATGATCCTTCATAACAAATATAATTTGTCTCTCCTAGAACAAAGATTACCTACTTGATATTGTTGAAATTCTATACTTACAAACTTCCAGTTATGTAATTGCTTTTCATCTCTTGCTAAACTAATTAACCAAGCTGCAAAATATTTTGTTAATGTAATTGATTTCAGGAACAAGCTATTTGGCTGTGATATGCAAGTGAGAAAAAATGTAGAGGTTTAAACCAGAAAATATTTACAATCGAAATATACTAGTTTACAAATGTATGCAATGGTATGAGCTTTTCTGGAAGGATCAGTATGCACTGACACTTTGAATGTAATGTTTCATGAACATAATCATCATTATTCCTGGTGGCCTTAAAAAAACAAATCATGGTAATATTAAGACATTTCAATTTTTAAATTTTATTTCGCTATTTCTGTGTGTGTGTGTGTGTGTGTGTGTGTGTGTGTGTATCTTCTCTGGTGTAGAGATGAGCAACACCTTAGGTAATTTCAGAAAATTATAAATCCAGCTTTCCACATTTCTATATGGTCCTTTAATGAGTTTAAATAGTCTTTTTTTTTTTTGGAGAGGTTTTTGCTATAGGGCGCATGTGCTCACCAGAGAGAGAGAGAGAGACAGAGACAAAAAGCGAGAAATCACCCCCCAGGGAGGATGGCCACGTGGCAATCCCTTTTCTTCCATTCTCCTCTTGGGATCATGGGCATACATGCACACGCACCCGGCGTGAGTTTAAGCCGCCGGGTCCGGGACACGAACCACGGTCAACTACATGGGAGTCCAGCGACATAGCCATTACGCTAACTGCTGGTCCCAGTTTAAATAGTCTTTTGCATCCCAAACTTTAATCCTAGTAGCCAATTTGGCAGTTACTTTGAATATCTTGAGTCTCTTGACTTAAGCCTCCAGTTTATGTATTCTTGTGCTTTTCCCCCAGTTCTTAAATTCTATGTCTGCCTCTGATCCCTATTAGAAGAATTTTTTTTAGGAACTCTTGTGATACTGAGCCTTTCAGCAGAATATCTTCCTAGCTATGTCTAGGATGAAGTAAAGAATAAAAAACATATAAATGGTTCTATTTTTTAAGCTCCCCGATTTTTAAAAAGAAATATTCTATTTTATGTTGTTTTATTCATCATCATCATTATTTTTAAAATTCGACTAGAGAGAGACAGAGAGACAGAGAGAAAGAAGGAAAGTGAGAAAGCAAGCTGCCATGTCCAGGACTTGAACTGTGGCTGACCATGTGAGATTCTAGCACCTTACCCACCATGCCTCTTGCTGGTCCCAAGCCTTCAAATTTGAAAACAATTATACCAATTTGGTAACTTATATACCCCAACCAAAAATGTTTTAATTCAATTAGTCAGAAATAGATATATTTAAATTCTTCTGGTGATTCTAATGTGGAGTTGGTGTCGAGAAACACTGCCTTAGAAAATTGTGATACCAGAATATTTGCCCCTAAAATTTTTAAAATAAAATATTTGAATTGGTTGACTTTTTAGTACTAGGAAGAATAGAGCCTAGTATATAATAAGTGGCTTTGAGACCTATTTCTGAACAAATAACTTTGCTTTAAATATATACTTTTTTGGTAAACATATAGCAATGTAAATGGTAGATGAGCAATTTTAGAAAAGGATTTAGTGAATTAAAACAAGCTTGGATAGTTAATTTTATGTAGCAACTTAACTAGACTATGTGATAACCAGATAGCTGGTAAAACATTGTTTCTGGGTGTGTCTGTGAAGTGTTTTTGGAAGAGATTAGTATTCAAATTGATATACCCAGTTAAGATCATCTTCACCATTGTGGGCAGCATTATCCAATCCACTAACAGCCTGACTAGAACAGAAAGTAAGAAGAGGGCTTATTTGTTCTTTGCTTGAGCTGTGATATCTATCTTCTCCTGAATGCCAGCACTCTGGGTCTCAGATCTTTAGACTTGAACTGGAACTTACACTGCTGGCTCCCCTGGTTGTTAGGCCTCTGTGTTTGAATAAGAACTACACCTCCAGTGTTCCTGGGCCTCTTCATTGTGGATGGCAGACTGTGGACCGTCTCAGTCTTCACAATCATAAGACCAAACTTACGTAATAAATTTATTTCTATATGTCTCTTTATGTATAGACTATATTGGTTATATATCTCTGGAAAGCCCAACTAATACAAAGCTTGAGAGCCATTAACTAAATTCCTTATTTAATTTCTTTTTTAAATTATGATGATTAGTTAAGGAGTACTTGGGACAAGTACTTCGTCTTTCTTTAATAAAAAACATCTTTCTAGAGTCTCTTAGTCTATCCCAGTGGACAAGCTTTAGAAAATTGTAGTAACATTTAAAGGGATTATAATTAGTTTTGGAAGTACGGCCAACTGAGACATTTCAAAAGGTTTTATCTTTGACTCTGTTCTATTTAGCACATTTACTGAGGATTATGTTAAAGGTAAACATGGAATATTTTATGAAATTTTTAGAACACTGACACAGGAATAATGGACAGTTAGAAGAGTTAAAATGGAAGTTTCCTTATTAAATAAATACTTCAAAAAAATCTTCATTTGCTATTCATTCTTCCTTTAATTCTCATGTTTGGGCTTGTTCTTCCATTGTTTCCAGGTGGAACTTCAAACCCAAGCTATGGATTCTGTGGTCTCTATCTTAGAGAATAGATCTACAGTTCTTTCTAGTCCACAAATTAATCTCATTTTATTAACTAAAACAGCCAATCTTAGATCAAAATCAAAATTCATTTGACTTAAATCTAAGGCTTTTGCAATTTTGTGTTTTCAGTTGGCTCTAGGTTAAGAAGTAAGTAGTTAAAAAATGAGGGCGTGATTATTTTTTCC
>NW_006207163.1:642946-658809 GCF_000334495.1 Tupaia belangeri chinensis
TAGACCCAGTCAAGTGAAAAAAATAAAAAAAAAAAAAAAAAAAAAAAAAGCGCAAGGAGAAAAACAGGAAACAAACAAATCTTTATTTGTTAAGTCCAGTAAGTGAGTCAGCACTGTCTTGGCAGTAGTCCAATTCATTCTCCCATAGGTCAGAAGAATCCCCCTATCTTCCTCTTTTAAAGAGGATCTGTCACTTGATGTTCTCTAAGAAAGGATCATGAGTTAGTTACCTTGTTAGAAAAATACCAAGTTTAGGCACTTCAGAGTAGCCACTATTATTTTGTTCCATGATAAAAACAGCTGGCTCTTCCGCTTTTTACTCATGAGAACTTCTAAATTGGAGCAAACCAATAGTTTTCAATGTCAGTCCTTGGACTGACACATATAAGCCCTCCAGGGATTAAACTTCTTGTCATAGGATTGTAATGAGTGATAGTTATACTCTTCTCACTATATCAATTCTTTTTTTTTTTTTTCTGTTTAGAAGTTTGTGCTATAGGGTACGTGCGCTCGCTATGTGCGCTCGCTTGAAAGACAGAGAGAGACAGAGAGATAGAAAGCAAGAGATCACCCCCCAGGGGGGATGGCCACACCACAATTCCTTCTCCTCCATTCTCCTCTCGTGATCTTGGGTATGCATGCACATGCACCTGACGTGAGTTTAAGCTACCGAGTCCGGGACTCAAACCACAGTCGACTGCATGGGAGTCCAGCAACATAGCCATTACACTAACTGCTGGTCCCTCACTATATCAGTTCTTGAATTTTTAATACCTTGATGTTGCTGATGGCCAGAAGTAATGTTGCTGGTTTTCATTATCCTGTGTGCATGCTGCATATAGTCTAGAACCTACTTTGGCATGTGGTTTACTTAATTTCAGCATTCTATTCACTGGTCTCTTTTTATCAGTACCTCTTCATCTCACAGGTTTATTGTTGTAACTCAGGGCTCATTTTAGGTACTTTCTCAGTCTTACTTATTCCTAGATGATTTCATGTAGTTCTCCAGCTATATGCCGAGAAATTATAGCACTGTACAGTCAGTGAACTTTAGGGTCAAATGTACAAATGTAATGTCAATGTTTTTTATTAAATATCAAAAGTAACATAACTGGCCCAGCCTATATGCCCCAATTCTGTAGCATACAATACTGCAGTGCTGGGAGCCACATGGCTGACCACAAATTTGGATCCCTGGGTCAACCTGAAGACACTCCAAGTATGCACATGGGTGCCCAAGATCCTGAGGAGCTGAAGGGCTGGGGAAAGAGAATTGCAGTATGATGAAATGTTGCCAACAGTACTCTCTCTCTCTCTCACAGACAGTCACTCTCATGCTTACACACTACCAGAAGAGAAAAGTAACACAACTAATCTTAAACTTTTAATTTCACTTACCATCTATGTTCCTCCTAGAGTATTTACTTTCTTAGTAAAAAACAATTCTACTCTTTTGGCAGCTTGACAATCCTTGACTTTTTTTCCTTTCTCAATTTTCATTATACTAAAGATAAACCATACTATTAGATCTGCCTTAAATATTGTTCTAGATTTGGATCCATTTCCCTTAATTCCTCTGCTGCTCAGTGGTCTAAACTACCATTTCCTGCCAAGATAATGGCACCACCTATGTTCCTGCCAATTGATCTCCAGTTCCTTTTCTGATTACATTTTCTTTATAATGTATTATCTCTCTATATGTCTCTTATCAATAGGATGCATTCATGCTCCGTGATAGAAGGAAATTTGTTTTGTTACTTTCACAGGTATCATTTGGCTAATGGTACCTGGAACATACTTAATCCTCAGTATTTATTGAATGAATAACTGAACAAATTTTAATGATTAATAAGAGGTCACTACTTTCTTGGTCAAATAGAATAGCCTTATTCTTCTATGTCTCAAAGTCTACTTGGATAATAAAAATGGCATCAATTCAAAGCAAGATAAACTTTGAGGATATTTGTTTTTTTAAGGTACTACATTACCAAGGAGTATTTCACAATACTTTGAGCTAATACCTAAAAACTTGAATGCTTAATGCTGCTAGTGTAAGACACAATTATTTACATTTATAATCCGTAGTAATTGTTAGACATGTTAGTGGTCATTAACTTCTTTTGCATATTTTCACTCTTCTGAAGCACTACTACTTCCTTTCTAGACTGCAAGTTTCCTTATAAGTTTTCTTGCCTGTTACTCAGATGTGTGAATTATCAGCTTAAGATGTCCTTCTGACTGCCAAATATTACTCATCAGCTGTTGTATTCTTATGAAATCCATAAAGGTCTTAGAAAAACTATATTTTATGTGTGAGTTTGTACATACACACACACACATATATGTATATATAACACATATAACATATCTTTATGCACATATATATATGTGTGTGTGTGTGTGTGTGTGTGTGTGTGTGTGTGTGTCTGTAAGTACAGGTGGAGGACAGGGGTTAGAAAATGAAACAGTGAGGATAGGGATAAA
This sequence comes from Tupaia belangeri chinensis, assembly GCF_000334495.1. Lineage (NCBI taxonomy): Eukaryota > Metazoa > Chordata > Mammalia > Scandentia > Tupaiidae > Tupaia > Tupaia belangeri. The sequence goes on from NW_006207163.1 coordinate 645,431, forward strand.
GTTGTTATCCTTGCGGTGTGAGTCCAATTTCCGATAAATACTTAGAGAAATACAAAGTAGTATGTTAGTTTATTGCTGAAAGACAACTACTAATCATATGAATTCTCACAGTATAAATAGCCAGGGGAGCAGTTGTACTTGTGTGTTTATTTAGCTGTGCTTATTACAGCAGTTTATGTACCTATCTATACCACCATTTATCAGAGTCTCACTCTTCCACCGTTTGTGGGATCCTCAGTTACTTAGAGATTCTTCGTCATGTAACTATCAAAAAAGAAGAGATCCATTGTAGTTATTATATTAATCTTTGCCAATGTTTATTAAATGTACTTGTCGTATTTTCACAAATCATTTATACTTTAAATTTTGCCATGATGATTTTCCCAGAGCGTGCTAGATGGTGGCAGTGTGGTACAACGTGACATTCTGCTTGGCTTACCATCATAGGAAAGTTACTGATTCACACCTGGAAATCTCCCTGAGTATACCCAAGATCTGGGGCTGGCTAAAGCTGCAGGTGACTCTCAGTATCAAGACTCTGGGGAGGGTGATGTCTCTCTCTGCCTCTCCCCCTTTGTATCTCTTGCTCATGGAGAAAAATAAACTAAAAAAGGTTTTGAAAAATTACCGGAGGATTTCCTCATTTGGAGAAATTGTTTGTAAAATATTTTGCCACAGGAACCAGCAGGTGGCATGGTGGTTAAAGTGCTAGACACTCCCACATGCCTGACCATAGCTTGAGTATTAGACCTGGTGGCTTGCCTTCTCACCTTCTCTCTCTTTCTGGTCAAATTTAAAAAGTGAATGTATGAATAAACAAAATTAAATAAATAATTATTTTTAAAAATACTTTGCCACCCTAAGAATGAGTTATTTTTCTTTAAAACTTTATAATTTTTTAAAAAAAATTTTGATAATATATGACTTATTTTTCTAATTTAAACTTAAACTTAACAAAACTAAAAATTACTCTTAATACTTCACTGTCATAGTTAATACTGTAGTTAAATAGTATAATAAATGATTTCTTTTTTAATTGAGAGAGGAAAAAAGATGAGAGACAAGGATTCCCGACAGGGTCTTGCTACACCACAATCCCCCACTCAGCCCTCTCCACTTAACTAGGATCCCTGATAGGTGTGCCCATTAGGTTCAGGTCAATCCAGGATCAAAATCCCGGGCCTTATCCTCTGTCTCCAACGTTGTATAGTACCCCTACTTCCTGTGGGCCCATGGCTGAGCCCACACATATTTGTTGCATACCTACTCTGTGTGAAATCCTGTATTATGAACTCTGAGAAACACTAAGATAAACAGAAAAAGTATATTTTTAGAAAAATCTCTGCATACATGGGCTGAAACCATCTGAAATGATGTTTCTCTGAGTCTGTGTATAGAGGATGGCAATTGGGGTATACAGAGGTTGACAGCAAGAAGCACTGTCCAAACCCTTTAAATAACTTTTATTTTCTTTTGACATGTTGATGAGCAAGTCCTTTACTATTTATAAAAGTAAAATTGCAAGGAAAAAACTCAGTACTCTTTCTAGGCAATAAATACAATTTTAAAATAATTATTTTATTTAACTTTCTTCTTTCTTTCTTTCTTTCTTTCTTCTTTCTTTTATTTTACGTGTGTGTGTGTGTGTGTGTGTGTGTGTGTGTGTGAGAGAGAGAGAGAGAGAGAGAGAGAGTGAAAGCGACCACCACTCTGTCTGGCACATGAGAAAGCAAGCCACCATGTCTGGGACTCAAACCACAGTGAGCCATATGGGAATCCAGCACTCTTAACCACCATGCCACCTGTTGGCCCTATAGGCAAGAAAATTTAAAGACGAGATTTGTAGATGTTAGATGGTTTCTAGAACTAGCAAATATTTTGAGATACATACATACAATACACACTAGTCACAGTCACTTTATCCTCTCTGTTGACCATGAGAGAAAAATCTGTAACACACACTCATCAGTATTAGGAGATTACATGTTGAGGATCTTCCTATAATTTCCCATATAAAGAAATATAAAACAAATTAGGCTGAAAGAAGACATGCTTAATTAAAATTAATGTAGTAGGCAGTCAGGTCTGGGATATCTTTTAAATGCTGTTGTCCCTGATGGGTTATCCAAGGAAGCTTGAAACTCATAAGAATGGGAATAACCTCCCACCCCACAAAACACTGTTTGTTGCAAGTAAGGATGCAATTTAGTCAACAATTTAAATAATTAAGGCCCCTAACATAATTGATGAAGTTTGGTTTAATGCTTTGAACCAACAACAGAGGAAAGACAGAAACAGAGAGACAGAAAGCGAGAAATCACCCCCCAGGGGGGATGGCCATGCCACAATCCCTTCTCCTCCATTCTCCTTGGGATTTTGGGCACACACGTACACATGCCCAGCGTGAATTTAAGCCACCGGGTCCGGGAGTCGAACCACGGTCAACTACATGGGAGTTCAGCAACATAGCCATTATGCTAACTGCTGGTCCCTTCCCACCTCTTTTTTATTTCAGGATCATGGGAATATATGCATACGTTCACAGCGTGTTTTTCAAGCCATATATCCAGGAGGTGAAGAGTCAGTCAGTCATGTAGGATCCAGCCTCCTTAACCACGATGGCACTGGCTGGCTAAGAAGCTTCCTTTATATTCCACTATAATACATTATTGTTTTAATAGAAGTAGGGGATTCCTTGAGCTGAAGATTTCTGTAGTTTCATTATTGCTTTTTATCCTCTCCTCTTGTATTAGTCCTCTATTATGTATTAATTCTTACCATACATATGTGTGTGTGTAAAAATATTTCTGATATTTAGAAGTATTCCTGTCAAAATTTTTTCTTTATTTCTCTTATTTTCTTTTGGTCATTTCAGCTTTTAAAATTAGATTATTTTCATGAAGCAGAATGATGGGTCAACTAAATAATTATTCTCTATTTTAGTATGAAAGTTAATATGTTGTGGGATGATGTTACTCATTTTTATACAATATTACATTTCATACTCTGTGAATTATACATACATATAGGATATCAGATTGTCATTTTGCCATTTAATTCTGTTTTTTATTAATAATATTCAGTCACTTTTCTCATTAAAACTAATTATAAATAGATTTAGGAGAATATTCCTAGTCTCTATATATTCCTATTGTGATTAATTATATTCTTGTTTTTAATTTCCAAAGGGTGCATGAGTTATGCAGAGAAAGAAAAAGAGCACATAAACACCCTCTCACCCCCATTGAACGCGATTATGCCACAATCCTTTTTCCTTCACCTTTCCATCCTGTCAGTAATTTAGATACACCACATACACACACACACACACACACCCACATACACATATCTGGCATATTTTTCACATCATCAGGACCAAAATTTGAATCACTATGAACTATGTGGGATCTGGCTCCTAGTGAAGGGCTTTAACAATAGACCACAAAACTGGTCCAACTGTATGCTCTTTACTTTAACCTTTTTAGTTTAATTAAAAGTGTTGGAAGACTGACTTAGCTGTGGTAGCACACACATCTAAGATACAGTGTTACATAGATTGGGATCACATAAGAGGCCCAGGTTTGATTCATAGTCCAACCTAAAAGGCCAAGCCCAGTGATGTCCTCCTGTAATCCCAATGACTCGGAAGTCTGTGACAAGAGAATCAAGAGTTTGAGGCCGGTTTCTGCCACATGGTGGAACATTGCCTAGAGAAGAGGGGAATGGGACCCTATGCTTTGATTCAAAGTGCAAGAATGTAGAAGACTTAATGTTAAGTGAAGTGAGTCAGACTTTGAAAGATACATGCAATATATCCACACTCAATAATCCTGAATAACTGCATTCTATGACAGAAATGGAAAGATCCAAAGAAATAGTAAAGAGAAAAAGTGTAGATACAAGCAACTGTAAGGAAAGGGAGTGGCTGGTAGAGGGTGAGTGGTGGAGGGTTGGTGGTAGAGGATGGGTAAGTGGGGCAAAGGCAAGAAATACTTAACAGACAAAGGAATATGTATTTCTCTGTGGAAACAATATTTTAAAGAAAATAAATAAATGAAGTTTAAAAAAAGAGAACAAATGATCGTGGTGGTATGTGTCTGTGGTCTGAGCTAGAAGACTGAGGCAAGATGATTGTGATGCAGTCAGACCCTATATATATATATATACATACATATATGGATATGTATAGTGAAGGGGTCTTTAGTAAGTCACTAAAAATGATTTCACTTCATTTTTTAATCTGAAAACTATGATTTTTACTTTCAGGAACTCACCACGTGTATGTGCGTGTGTGTGTGTGTGTGTGTGTGTGTATGTGTGTGTGTGATTTTGGGGACATGATACACTGAGAAATGTACTGCCAGCTTTATAATTATCAGAGTATAAAATGAATATATTTTATGACGGAAATACCTTCTATTGTAAAAGTGATTCCCTGTTGACGCTGCTTAGAGATTTCACTTGTCAAGTCCAGACCACAGTGTGTCTTAATGTGGCTAGTCTGTAGGTTTCGAGTCTTTGTTTATTCTCTGTTGAATACTCCAACTTGACTATTGCTAAATTTCTTATTTTTGGAAAATTTTAACTCTGCCTGGCTATTTCACTGTAAAGGGGAAAAAAAAAGACTATCTAACATGAAGTGCATCTCTTTTTCTCTCCATAGAAATATCTTCATATTCATTTATGTTCTATTCTGTCTCATCTGACCAGTGTACATTCATATATTCAACAGAAATTCTGCACTGGACATTGTGTTGAGAGTTGGAGTTATCATGGCAAAGAATACCTATTTTGTACCTGACAGCATGGGATTTTTAAGCCAGTGAACAAGTCAGATTTTAATGTGATATAATAATTCAGGAACATCTGTAATTTGCTCACCTCTAACTTGGTGTAAGGAATTAGGAAAGTGTCATCTAAGGCAAGAATTTGGCACCAGGTAAAGAGGAAGGATGAGGAAGATTTTATAGGCAAAGAAAACAGCAAAAGGAAGGCTCCCAGGATGGTTAAGAATTGAAGGAAGATCACATAGAGGAAGTTCAGAAGTTCAGAACATGATAAAGTGTTGTAGCAGAGGTAAGGTAAAGGGTTAGATAAGGGAAGGCCACATAGACTATTCAAGAAAACTTGTTCAAAGACTATGGCTATTAACCTATGACAAAAAGAACATCCTGGAATGGCTTTGTTTGTATGAAATATCACCATCTTTATTTCCAGCTATACGGTGCTTTTGTATTAATCTATTCCTCCTTTACTCAAGAGTTTATCACAAATTATTTCCTTTCACTCTTATTTCAGATAGTATTTACCTATCAATTTTTTCTCCTTCAAATATCACTAGGCACACTTGGACCAAATAATTATTTTTTGTTATTAATCCTAAACATATGTTTTGCCCTGCACTGCCAAAAGTCTTAGAATAATAAAATACATCCTGCAATAGTTCAATTTTTTAAAGGATTAATGTCAGAAGACTCATAATTAAACCTCAGTCCAAGTCGCTCTATTAGTTTATTTACAAATTATTTTCAGGATACCTAGAATTGTAACAGGCATTGAATGTACTAACAAAATGTCCTCTATGATGAGAGCTTTAACTTATTTATAAATAAGCCATCCACTCCATAGGATTATCAAGGTCAAAAACATGATTCTCCCCTCAAAAAAATATTTAGTGTGCAATTTCTGTGTATGGGAGGGGACATACCAAATGAGGTAAAAAATAGACAAGATTCATACTCCTTCAGAAACTCACAGGTGATGATGGTAGAGAAGTAATATATATAAGAAAATATGTAAAGCCACTTATATCTTAATTTCACATTAGAATATCTGCTTTAAAATGATTTTAAAGTACAAAATGTGGTTTATATTTATTTATTTATTCATTCAACAAAGAATCGTATGGCATATCTCCTGTGAATGTACTGTGTTGAATAAGCAAATGTCAGTGAGAGCAGTGTCTTGCCTTTAAAGAGCTCGAGTTCTCGGAGATACAAATATGTGAACTGATGAAATGCTTTACAATGGATTAAGTTACAGAACACAAGTAGGAGCAAACCACTGGACGAGAAAGCCAACTAACTCAAGGGACGAGAACCAAGACTTCATGGAGAGGGTAGAACCTAGGGTTCTGAGTTTTAAAGGATGAGTTATTAAACATGGATTGGGATCTTTCAAGGTGAAAGATTATTACGAGTATGTGGGTAAATAGACTTACAGAACATATGCATGACACGGAGATAGTGGATAGACAAAGGAGAAATACACATAAATTCACCTAGCCTTTTATCCAAATTAATATTATTTATTATTAAATTTTATTAGAATTAAGAAATTAGCCATAAATTAGCTATTTAAGTCAGGTAGATTATCAATAAACTAACTAGGTAAATTTGTAGTATAATTAACTACTTACCCCATTACCTTTCATAGTGAAATTAAGCCTACAATTCAACAACTAATTAAATAGGGTTATTCTTTTTCAAAGGAGACATACTGCATTTTTCTTTCTCCTCGGAATTAATGACACTTTCAATTTAACAATATGCATTTCATCACCAAACTCTCAAATTCCCACTGGGCAGCAAGATATTAATGTTTGAATATTTATGATAGTCCTGAAGTATAGTCAGTGATTGTGTTTTCTGTGATAAAAGTAATAGTAAAAAGTTATTTCTTATGCATTATATATTTTCTGCCCACTACAAGAACCCTTAGGGGAAAAAATTCCATTAAAACAAATCAAATTAATAAACATGTGTCTCACCACTCCAGTGGTGTTCATCATTTTTAAATTATTATATCATTCACTTTTTATGGTAGAAATGCAGTTATTCTTATAGATTATCATCATAAGATCAACATCTCTAGCTTCAGAAATAGATGTCTTTTTAGGTTTCAAATTAATCTACTAGCAGGAGTCTGGTATTACTTCAGTATATTAGTATGAAAATATGTCCATGAATATTCATTCATGAGCATGGAGTCCTCAATTCAGATAGTTAGCTTTTTAGTAGAGTTTCTTTCATTTTACTTGGCCAGCCACTATCCATTATTACTTTGCATTTACACAGCAGCTTCCCTCTAAGGAGCCTAAAGTACTGTAGTTTAATTGTCCAAAAGAAATGGTGTCAGGGTAGAGAGAAGGGAGATAGAAAAATGTGTTTCCTGATTGTCTTAGGGAATTGGGAGACACTTAATTCTAATTCTGGCTTCAAGCCCAGACAGTGAGTCTGTGTCTACGCAAGTGAGGATGTGTGTGGAGATTTCTAAATTCTGCTTTCATGAACACATGTACGTAGAATCTCATTTTAAGAAATTCACAACGTTGTTCTATCTAAGTCAATGGTTCACAACCTGCAGCAATTTTCTCCTCTCCATTCTCTCCAACCTAGGGAAGGATGGCACTGTCCAGAGATGTTCAAGGGGGCCAGGGAATTATGCTACTGGTATCTTATGCATGGAAACTAAGAATGCCACCAAAATTCTACAAGGCATAAGACAACACTCTATAAAAAGAATGATCATACTCCTAATATCAATAGTGCTGACACTGACAAACTGATCTGAACCTTTCTCAGAACTTTACAGAAAAAGTCTAATGCCAGATAATAGTGGTAGGTGCCAAATATAATTCTTTTTATGTTGTTGTTAGAAGTCACTTGTGTGCAGATGAGAGAAAGAGTGGGGTGGGGGAGAGAAAGACAGAGAGAGAGAGAGACGGAGAAAGTACTTTCTGGTGGGATCTGGTTATGCCAGAATTCTCCTTCCCCTAATTCTCCATCATGTCAGCATCTTGGGGGTGGTACAACATGTTTTTTAAGCCAAAGGCACTGGGATGCAAACTCTTGTCAGCTATATGGAATCCAGTTTTGCCTGTGCCATGCTTAACTATTTTGCTATAGGGCTGATCCCTTATTTTGACTCCAGTCAAATTTTATTTGTAACAGGGAGAATTCTTAGGCTTAATATAGCTTGTATACTTAATTCTGATAGCTAGTCTTCTAAGAGATTATGCTCAGAAATGAAATCAATCTGGACCCTAGGTTACTGCCGTAAATCTGAAGTAATAAAAAACCCTTTTCTGATTCCCATTTTATCTAGGGTGTCTGAAACCCTCTATACCTTTCTCTGGATTCAAGGTAAGTTTTTAACCAATGTTTCCAGAACTATTCCATGCAAATATTAAGATCCTTTTTTCAGTGAACAAGCTTGACTTCAATTATTTTCACGCCCCATCTCACCATCCACCTCTTCAGAGGTCAGGGAGAGTACTTTTAAAACAGATCCAAATAGAGAAATGCACTTGAACTGAAGTTTCTATAGGAAGGAATATTAGCTTACACATGTAAACAAAGTAATTATGCAACTATTAATTTTTTGGCTGAGTTTTACCTTTGCCACCATTAGTAAAAATTACTGATCAGTCAGTTACCTGGCTAAGATATGGTACATCTTTCAGTTATTTAAATATAATACAATATGATGCAATAAAAATAACGATTTGCAATTAACTTGCTCTGCCCTTCTCTTTCTACGACACTATCCAGCTTCCAAAGTCCCCTATTCACAGGGTCAGTTACCAAAGACTTTATAAGCAAATGGGAAGTTATGCGCAGTGCAGTAGGGGTACACTAGTAAGTACTTTGTCAACTTGGTGTACATCAGAACTCTCTCAAGCAAACTGTGACATTTGGTCATGCCAAATACAGGCGTCTCAAATCATTTATTAGTTTCCATGGTTTTATTCGTGTTTCTCTTTTTGAGATGATACTGATAATTTCAAAGTTTTCTAAACTGTGTTGGCCCTCATATTGAGGGCAATTTCCATTTCTACTGGATATCATTAAATAATACATAAGGCACTTACGTTTCTGTATTCCTATTATTTATAACACTTAGAATGCATGAGTACACAATACGTGTTGCTTTTGTCTCTGTATCTTCAGATTTCTTTCATGAAATATACTGTATAATGTAAACACAAGTTCATGTATGGCTAGGCTGATAGATAATTGTGTTTATCAGGTACTTGCTCCTGCAAAGATAAGATTTTTTTTTTTAAATTAAGCTTATGGTTCATAATTCTTTCTCTTAAAATGTGTTTTTTCCCAAGATACTCCTTGGAACTTCATGTAAATAGGATTTCTATAGACTTAACCCAAAGATCTGTGAGCATATCCAGCTAGGTCAATATCCCAGAGGTTCACACCATTAAGAATTAATCTGTGCTTAAATGAAACAAAAAATTTTATGTCATCTTAGAGGTAAAAGTGGTAATAAAGAGCATACCTTGCCAACTATTTCTAATCATCCATAAGGAAAAGTCTATTTCCAAATGGGGCTGATTTTAACTTTTCTATGAATCTAGATCTTATTTACATGTGTGCTTCTCCACTCTTCTTTTATATCAATTTCCTAGGAGAATAAAATTTTAAGTATATTTTTCATTTCATTATTTTGAATATTCAGATGTTATGGACTAAATTATGCCTACCCCATAATTCCTATGTTGAATCACCAGTCCCCAATGTTACTCTATTTAGAGACACAGTCTCTTAAAAGGTAATTAAGGTTAAATGAGGTCATAAGGGTAGGCCCCTAACCATTAGGAATAGTGTCCTTAAAGGAAGAAGAAGAGACACATTGAGTGTGTGAAGACAGAGAATAGGCCATGTGATAACACAAGAAGGAAACTGTGTGCAAACTGGGAAGAGAGGTAAGGCCAGAAACCAATTCTGTTGGCTCCTTGATCTTGGACTTTCAGCCTCCAGAACTTTGAGAGTGTAAATTTCTGTTATTTAAACCACCCAATCTGTGGTATTTTGTTACAACAGTCTGAATAGACTGATGTACCATTGCAAGCATCTGCTATTTTCTTTGGTACTGTATCCTAGTCAAAGAATTTAGCTATTTCTAGGTGTCATCCAACACAACATCATCATCGGGTGACTAACAGCTATTGTCTTAATTTAATTTATGAGTGAACCTCTGGGATATTGACCTTCTGAATATGCTCAAAGGTCTTTGGAATAAGTCTATAGAAATCCTATTTACATAAAGTTCCAAGGAGAATCTTGGGGGGGGGGGAAACACATTTTAAGAGAAAGAACTATGAGCCATGAGCTTAATTTAAAAAAAAAATCTTATCTTTGCAGGAGCAAGTACATGATAATCACAAGTGAGCAAAAGAGAAAGGGACCCCTTTCAGGGTTTCACCACACTACAATCCTCCCACAAATCTCCCAGCTAGCCATTATCACAGGCTTGTAAGGGTGCAATTATCGTGTTCCAATTGAACAAGGATCCCAACGTGGACTTCTTATGTGACTCCGCAGTACCCTCTGCTGAGCCACTACTGCTGAGCCTCAGTTAGTTGTTAAATGAATATTTTCTTTGTAATAAATGGTTCTTTTTCATATCATTTCCATCTTCCTTTTGCCATAGTTTTAAAATAGCAAGATACCTGATAACTAGAGTATATTATGTTTTTTATAAGTACACTATTTATCTGATAAATTTACCTAAATAGGCTTGTTCAATCCACCTTATGTATACTTTGTACATTTAAGGATTTTAAAATGATTTTAGACAATTAACGTCTTGGCAATACTATTGGATTCTAATAGAAATGTCTCCAATGACTTAATGATATCTGGCTAGTACTTAAATTTCTAATTACATATTCTTTGGAGTATATAGGTAGATCAGTGCTTAAAATCTAATTTATTCATCTAATTATTTCTTCTAAAAGGAATACTCTACTGGGAAGTTACATATCATATGCATTAGATCTCCATTATCTTTTTCCAGGTATAGCATTTCTCACTAATGAGTGAATTAAGCTTAAGCCTTTGGACTGTGGCACTGTCTTGCTATACAATTAGGCCAATTCACTTTCCTGTCAGAACAAAGTGGGAAAAGACTTGTAAAGTTCTTTAAGAATAGAGACATTTTTAAAAAATACAAGGTGTGAAAAAGCCAAAGAGAAGATGAAGAAGGAGCAAGAATGATAGATAATATCTCCTAGTTTGATGCCCATAGCAACTGATGAGGCAGTATTGCTAATGAGCTCCTTAGAGGGAGCCCAACTGAAGCATGTTAAAAATCGAGTTGCAAGCAAATAGATCTTCTATCTTTGGCAAGAATGTTATTAAATCTTTACTGACAAGATGTGACAAATGTGCTTCTGTTTGTGCTTGCATAGACTTCAACATCCACAAGCTTGGGCAACGGCAAGAGAAATGGAATGAGGGACTTATGCAGCAATAATAATAATTACTACCATCAATTAGATGCCTCTTTAGAGGCCAGGTACTGTACTAGGCATTTTATGGTATCATTTCATGAAATATTTTCACCATTACTAGGAAGTGGTAAAAATATAATAATATTTCGATTTAAAGATAAAGAAAACAAGGCAAAAAGGAAAGTTACTTGCTTCAATGTAGAATTAGATGAAAAGGCCAATATTGAAACTCACATAGATCTGAAGTATTTTCCAATTAGGTGATCATTTTAATTTCATCAGTAAATATACATTGAACCATAAATCTGAGACTGTACTTATACAATTTGAAGAAGTTGAAGTCTTTGCTTTCCCAAAGCAGCTTATTAGAGCCAAGTTTGTTTCTCCCAAACTGGACAAGTTATATTTTGGAAAAAAAAAAAATTTAATGCTGGAAGGTGTATCTGTGCAAGACAGAGAAAAAGAGAGAGAAAGTATTCTCCAGCGGGGGTCTGGTCCCACTGCACTTCTTTTTCTCCAATTGTCCTTGCTGTCAGGATCCTGGATATATGTGTCCAGTGTTCTGCTTTTTCTTCTTTTTTCCCCCCTTTGGTAGAGATTTTTGCCTTAGGACAAATACACTTGTGGGGGGTGGGGGAGAGAGAGAGAGAGACAGTGAAATGGAAAGTGAGAAATTGGCCCCCACAGGGGCTGCACATGCCGCAATCCCTTCTCCATTCTCCTCCTGGGATCTTGGGCAAGCGAGCACATGTGCTCTGCACGAGTTTCAAGCCACTGGTCTGGGACTCAAACCGTGATTGACTTTGTGAGAGTCCAATGATGTAACCACTATACTGTCATTTGTTACACCCCTCAATGTGTTTTTCAAGCCACAGTGCTAGGTCACAAACCATGGTTGGTCATTTGGAATCTGCCTTCCATACAGTGCCTAGCTGATGCACTATGGAGATATATAAATGTAACCATAGACAAGTTATATTTTGTGGAAGAGAGTTTATAGGCCTCACAAAATTATGAGAAACTTAAATCCTCTGTGCCTGAATACCCATATGTATCATTGACTCTATTATTCAGAATGCTATTGAAATACAACTACATTATGTATCAGGAGTGACTCATTATCTGTCAATATTACTCCTGATTTATTAAATTCTTGTATTATAAAGTTAACTGTCTCATGAGAAGCTGAAAAAAGGCAGCAAAACTGTAAAAATTGACTTACTATGAAATCTATTCATATCATGTAAAGACTTTATAATCCCACCTTTGTTTTAATCTCTATTTCCACTCATTGTACCATAGTTATTCTTTCTTCCTGCAGAACTGAATGCTTAGAGCTCCTTAAAGGTGTGTTTCTTATTGCTTATTTCCATAACCAAGTAGAGTTCTTGTGGCTACATATTCGGTGGCAAGCATTCGGTGTTCTCCCTCTTTTAGATTTCAGGTATTTTAATAGGTTTCTGGCAGTATATCATTGTTTTCATTTGTGTTTAGACAATCTTTATCTGTTTTTGAAGTAAAAATTATACACCAGATAACAATTTGGGGAGTTGTTGTATTCTCTGGAATATTCATCTTTTTTGTTTGTTTGTTTGTTTGTTTTTGTCATAGGGTGCATGCACTCACCAGAGACAGAGAGGGAAAATGAGAAATCACCTCCTGGGGGACTGGCCACTCTGCAATCCTTGCTCCTCTATTTCCCTCTAAAAATTTTGAGCACATATGCACCCATGCCTGGTATAACTTTTCAAACTGCTGGATCTGGGATTTGAACCACAGTTGGCCATGTGAGTCCTGTGACTCAACCATCATGCCACTTACTGGCCCCAAGTCCAAAGCTTTTTAAATACTACCTGATTGTTGTGCTGGGACATTTTACTTTTATTTTTTAATATCAGTATATAGTCATCACGTAAAACTAGGACAAAAATATGAATTTAAAATATCTTGATATTTAAGGCTTATATTGTAACACAGCAGTTAAGGGAGCCACATCCCTCATGGTTTACTGCAGTTGGAATCCCAGTTCTTGAGGCTCAAACTGGATGCTGAGGTGAATGCCCAAAATCCCGATGGGATGCAGAAATGGAGGAAGGGGATTGTGGAATAATCATGCTCCACAGAGGTG
>NW_006207163.1:658821-691410 GCF_000334495.1 Tupaia belangeri chinensis
CCCTGGAAATTGCACATGCACTCAGGAAATGATTGGGGAAAAAAAAAAAAAAAACCTTAATATTTAGACATAGAGGAGGGTGGTTTAAATTAGAGGGCAAAACATTGTATTTGTTATTCAATGACATTACAGCTGTATTAAAAAAAAAATAAAGTACACATCAACCTTATAACTCTAAGTACCCATCACAATATCTCCAACCCTAAGAAGGAAACAGCCATAAATATTTCATAATTTAAAATGGAATATGTCATGATAGCATAATGAAAATGAGACCGCAGCCAAGGTAAGTTTTCAAGTGGCTCATTTATAAATATCAGTATTTGGCACTACCTGTCTGTGTGAAAAAGACATTTCCAAGCATAAAATATGTAAAGTCTCATTATAGATCAGCATTAACAGATGCGCATTTGAAATCAATACTGATGATAGAGAACACCAACTTGGAACTGTAATTAAGCAAAATGTTCTCATCACCTCAAAATGTTCATTCATTTCATCAGTCAATCTGTATTACAAAAGTTATTTATTATTATATTTTAAATCAAAATGCTATCATTCTTATTATGTAAGTACTTATATTTTATTTCACCTCTTACTCTGGAAATTCTGAAATGTTTACTGTTCATTACTAAAAATGTTTGTGGATTTCTGTCTATAAAGTATACATAATATTTGACCTTTCCCTAAAAAGACAAATTTCGACTACTATTTTTAAATATTTCAATTCTGCAGGCATGTTCAATTCATAGATTAGGTATAATTTTATATTGATTTTATACTTTATAAAAGATAAATTCAGGAATATAATTTTCTAATTTCTTCTAATATTTCAGACCTTCTATTATGGATCTTTTTCTTCTGCCTGAAATATATTTTTTAATGAGTTGCTTTTCTCCACAGTCTCCCCAACATCTATTACCTATTGTATTTTTTTTCTTAGAGATTTGTGCTATATGGCACATGCACTCACCAGAGAGACAAAGAGATACAAGAGAGACAGAAAGTGAGAAATCACTCCCCAGGGAAATTGCATTGCCATAATCCTTTCTTCTTCATTCTCCTCTTGAGATCTTGGGCACGTACGCACGCGTACTCAGCAAGAGTTTTAAACTGCCGAGTCCAGGACTCAAACTGTAGTCAATGACTCAAACTGCAGTCAACTACATGGGAGTCCAACGACGTAACCATTGCACCATCTGCTGGTCCCCTATTGTATTTTTGATAATAGCCATTCTAAAACTGATGTCAAGGTGAGGTGATATCTCATATTGGTTTTAACCTGCATTTCCCTGATGATTAGTGATATTGCACATGCTCTCATACTGTTGGCCATCTTTATGTCTTTAAAGAAGTACTTCTTCAGGTCCTCTGCTCATTTTTAAATTTGGTTTATTTGGCTTTCTACTATCGAATTTTTTTTTCTTTTTTAAGATTTTTTTGCCATAGGGTGCGTACTCTCACTGGAGAGACACAGAGAGAAAGGGAAAGTGAGATGTTATCTCCTGGGGGGGATGGCCACACTGTAATCCCTTCTTCTTCATTCTCCTCCTGGGATTTTGGACACACACACACTCACACACATGCACTCATGTTATGAACTTCGTTATCTTTTCATTATGTAGATTGCTTCTTGTCTGCAGAAGTTTGATAAAGTTCCATTAACTTGTTTTTGCTTTGTACCCCGAGCTTTTGATGTAATATCCAAAAAGTCATGGTCAAGTCTAATATCAGAAAAGATTTTCTTCTTTGGTCTCTTCTAAGACTTTTATGGTTTCAGGTCTTACATTTAGATCTTTAATCCATTTTGAGTTGATTTTTGTGTATGTTATAAGATATAGGTTCGATTTTATTCTTTTGCATGTGGAAGTTTGTTTTCGCAGCAGCATTTATTGAAAAACGTAGGCTTTATTTATTGCATCCTCTTGGTGCCCTTGATTAAAATTTGTTGATTGCATATATTTGGATTAACTTCTGGGCTCTCTATTCTGCTCCACTGGTCTGTGTGTCTGTTTTGATGTCAGTACCATATTGATTTGATTACTATAGTTTTTAATAGAAAATTTATTTAATTAGTTATATCTTTTAGAGAAATTTTTGAAATAGGGAGTGTTTAATTGATGGAGACACAGCAGGAAATAGAGAAAATGAGAAATCATCCCCCCAGGGAAGATGGCCATGCCACAACCCATCTCCTTTATTCTCCTCTTGAGATTTTTGGGCTGCACACACATACACCAAACATGTGTTTCAAGCCACTGGGTCTGGGACTTGAATAGTCAGTGGCCATGTGAGAGTCCAGCTCTTTAGCCACTGTGCCACCTGCTGGACAGTGTAATAGAATTTTAAATTAGGAAATATAATTCCTCCAATTTTTTTTTTCCCAGTATTTGTTTTGCTATTCTAGGATTTTTTTGTGGTAACATAGCAACTTTAGGATTTAAATATTGTTTTCTGTAAATAATGCACTGGAACTTACTTAAGGTTTACATTAAATATGTATATCATTTTGAGTAATATAAACATTTTAATAACATTAGTTCCTCTAATTCATGAACATGTGTTATATATATTATAGGTGGCAATGTAGATTGGGACAGTCAACAGTCAATATGGAAATCAGTATATAGGTTACTAAAGAAATTAAAAATAGAATTACCAGATGACCCACAAAATCTCTTTCCTGGTACATTCTCAAAAGAGACAAAATCTTCACTTTATAATAATATCTGCACTGTATGTTCACTGAGGTATTATTCACAATAGTCAAATATGAAAATAACCTAGGTGTTCATTGGGGGAAAAAAAGAACATGATATATATATATATATATATATATATATATATTCAGCAATATTATTCAGCCTTAGAAAAAGAGAGTTTGTCATTTCCAATAACATGGATAGACATGAAGAGCATTATGCTAAGTAAAATAAGCCTCATTTACACATGAAATCTATAATCTAAAACAGTCAAATATGCATAGAGAATAAAATAGTGGTTACTAGGAACAGAAACAAGAGCAGAAAATAGGAAATATACGTCAAAGAAGACAAAGTGCCAGATATGTAGGATGAACGAGTATAGAGATCTTATGTACAATATAAGGACTATAGTTAATAATGTTGTATTAGGTTAGGGATTTTCATTAAACAAGTAGATTTCAGCTGCTTTTGTCACACACACACAAAAGAAGCAATATGAGAGGGTGGATATGTTAATTTACTTCACTATAGTAACCATTTTACTACCTGTATGTGTCCCACAACATCATGCTGTAACCTCAAATACACACTAGCTTTTTCTAGTCATTTTTTCTTTATTCTTAAGGGATAGTTTTACTGGATACACTCAAAAAGCTAATTTTATAAGTATGAGAAAATACTTTCATTCTTTATTTGTGTTTCTATTTTAGCTGTTATAACATTTGCTAACAGTGTTATTTTCTAAGATTCTTTTTGTAAGAGAGATTTTTGCCACAGGGAGTGTGTGCTTACTAGAGAGACAGAGAGACACAGAGAAACAGAAAACAAGAAATCACCCCCCAGGGTGGATGGTCATGCTGCAATCCCTCCTCCTCCATCTCCTTTTGGGATTTTGGACACACATGCACATGCACCTGGCATGAGTTTTAAACCATCTGGTCCAGGACTTGAACCATGGTTGGCTACATGGGAGTCCAGCACCATAGTCAGTATTACACCATGGTCCCTCTATGATTCTTTAAGGGTTTCTAACCTTCCAAATATTAAGCACTAATCCTAATCTATACAACAATTAATTGCAAAAAAACCTGAATCCTCATATATACCTGTAAGGATATCTAAATTAAATTTTCTCAGGGGATCAGCACATGGTGTAATGGTTAAAAATTAATTCTTTTTTTTTTTTTTTTTTTAGAGGGGTTTTTGCTACAAAGCGCATGTGCTCACCAGAAAGACAGAGAGAGACAGAGAGACAGAAAGTGAGAAATCACCCCCCAGGAGTGATGGCCACGCCACAATCCCTTCTCCTCCATTCTCCTCTCGGGATCTTGGGCACACACGCACATGCCCCCGGCGTGAGTTTAAGCCACCAGGTCTGGGATTTGAACTGCAGTCGGATACATGGGAGTCCAGCGACATAGCCATTACGCCACAGCTGGCCCCAAAAATTAATTCAATTTTTAAGGACATACAATAACTGAATAAAGGCATAGATCTCAAATTGAAATTTTATAAAAATCATTAAAATTGAAAATTTTCAATTATGAAAATTGAAATTTTTTTCTATTGGGTCATTGGAAAAGTCATGACAGATTTTGGCATAGAAAAGCACAAATATATATGTCATGACTTCCCCAACCACCTAATACTTGCTTTATACATATAAAAATTGCATAATTTTATAAAATTTTTATAAATTTTATAAAAAGATATATAATACTATTGTCCTCAAATAACAGATGATGAACCTGGAGCAGAGAGCAGTTAACACAAATTTCTAGTTTCACACAGGTGGTAAGTAGCCATAACCATGGTTCAAACCTGGTAGCCTCACTCCCAAATATGTTCTTTGGATCATTAGACAATCTGGCTTTTCAACTTCTCCCTCTTCTTACCAAACCCTGTCATCTTGACTACTTTAGAATTGCAAGAGTTTAGAAAGTAATTTGAATTATACTCTTCAAAAAATTGGTTCACTGGCTGAAAAGAATCACCTGTTTTACACACACACACACACAAACACACACACAAATATATGCAGATTTTTGAGAGGATCATAGGCCTCTTTAAAGTCAATACATTTAAAGGTAGCTGCTTAATAAGAACCTCAGAGTCTGTTTTTTATACTGTAAATTGACATCTTCATTCTTATAACTATAGGCAACAGGAGGACTTTATACTGTAATGACCAAAAATAAAGAAATTGATGAGTTATTAGAAGTAAAGGAGGGCTAAGATGAAAATCAATTTAACTTTATCAAGATACATTAGACATGTCCCAATCTGCGTAATCATTACAAATTGCATTCTCTTTTTTTCCACAGTAAGTTTATTTGTGGAACGCCTGTTGGAAATGTTTCTAGCACTAATTTTTTCTTTACATGAAAGGATTAGCACCTAGTATTAATTATGTATCTTTGATCTAGGCCTTGGGACAAGAATTGATAGCAGAACTCAAGTAATGAACTGCCATATAAAGTGTTTAAGTAGATATAATCAGAATATGTTAGTGCTCAAACAAACAAAAAAATCTTGATTGCATAACAGTTAAGAAAACGTGTTTTGGAGTAAAGCTACCAGGTTTGAACCTTGGCTATAGCCACTTCTACTTGGGTAAATTTGGAAATTTGTTTGGATCTCTAGACTTGTCATCAGTTAATCAGGGGCAGTAGCATTGTCTATCTAATGGAGCCCAGTATGAAATGGAACACCTTTAATTTATATGAAGTTTCTAGAATAATATCTAGTTGATTTCTTTGGGCTGATATAATGAAATGTCATGAACTAAATAGTTTATAAACAACAAAATTTTATTTCTCATAGTTATAAGGGTTAGGAAGTCCAATAACAAGACACCCACAGATTCAGTGTCTAGTGAAGTTGGTTCTTTAGTTCATAGAGGACGTACATTCATGATAGCACTACATCATTATCTAATCACTTCTCCAAAGCCCTCACTTCCTAAGTCCATCACAATTGGATACCAGATTTAAACATGTGATCTTGGAAGGGGTAGGCACATTCAGTCCATGAACAGGCAAATAAAAAATTATTAATAAATAGTAGCTAACTCATGTTCCCTGAAATAAAGTTGTAATATATTGGGTCACGGGAAAAAGTCATGACACATTTTTGCATAGAAAAACGTGTCATGACTTTTCCAACGACCACATATGTTTGAATTTGTTACTTCACAGATACCACTTTCCATTCATAAAAGTCAGTTTTTGTTTTTTGTGTTTTTTAATATGAGACTTCAGTACGGATTTTAGTGTAGACTACAATCCTGCATTTTTTTTCTGTCAGATCTTTAAGCCAGGAAAAAAGAAATTGAATTAAAATAAAGTACAAAGACATTCCTCCTGTGAGTGAAGCAGATCATGTTTAATGTAACACAATGATATCAAACTAATAATGAAATTCAGTGTTTTTGTTTCTGGCTATACCATTTTGATCATTATAAACTCGCAATAGAAGGTCTACATGGGTCTGCTCATAGGCTCAGATACGGATCATAGATCTTTAACATATGTTTAAATCCACTGGTAGATGAAGAATTATATGAAAATATAAGAATACACAGACAAACAAACAGATATTCAGGAAACATCTCCTTCCAACGGCCAATTCAGTCTGACATGAGTAAGAATATCATTGCACTATCTCAAAGTTAAATTGCATTGCACTTCTCTTTCTTAGGGGTTGCTTAATTCAATCATGGCACATAGATTTTTCATCAGTTTTTAATTTGCTTAATTTTTGTGAGCTGGTGGTTTAGAAAATTTTCTATTTTTCACCCCTAAGACTGTCGGGATAAGGGCATGTGCTATTCTTTCTCTGTGTCATTTTCATTTCAATATAGATTTTATAGTTCATTACCTGTCAATCAGTTTTAAATGGCACAGTATTCATTTTATCATGTTCTGTAAAACTGTTTTATGCTTCTTTCAATGTCTTACATTCATTCTAGACTGAGCCCTATTTATTTCTCTAAGAACCGTAGCCATCTGTAGCTGTGCACATTTGAACGTGTATTTATTTTAGTAAATGCAATATTTTGCTTTATATGGTATATTCATTTGGGATATTTATTCAGGCAATGAATACTGAGGAAGCCAAAATGTGTAAATGCATTATCTGTGACAAGCCATTTTATGCCCTATATTTTTATTTATCTCCAACTTTGAGGAATGCAATTTTGAGATCCTGACACAGTGTACTTTGTTGTCCGGTTATTCCTAATGGAATAAAACACACTTTCATAATTAACTTTCAGAACACCAAGGCTAAAAGGCATAAATATTGAAACTGTAAGAATTTACATAAATTAACAAATATTGATGCATTTAAAAAAATTAGAATATCTGTTTTGAAATAGACTTGGTCCTCTTTTTCACTATTTCATACCTTATTTCATTTGACAGGTTTCTCTTCATGAAATAACTATCAGCTTTATTCTGCTTTAAGAAACGTAGTCTTGGGACCAGCAGTTAGCGTAATGGCTATGTCGCTGGACTCCACGTAGTTGACCGCGGTTCAAGTCCTGGACCCGGTGGCTTAAACTCACGCCGGGCGCATGTGCATGCGTGCCCAAGATCCCAAGAGGAGAATGGAGGAGAAGGGATTGCGGCATGGCCATCTCCCCTGGGGGGGGGGGTGATTTCTCGCTTTCTGTCTGTCTCTGTCTGTCTGGCGAGTGCACGCACCCTATAGCAAAAACCTCTCAAAAAAAAAAAAAAAGAAAGAAAGAAAGAAACATTGTAGTCTTTTAATGTTATCTTTAAAAGATTGTACAAATATACCTAATAAATCAGTGAAGAAAACTTGGAAATAATTTCTTCAGGAACTAATTAGGATAGGAGCAAATTTATTAAAAGAACTATGGAGGAGATACTTTTAATGTACTCTTTCTTAAAACATGCTCTTGTGACCAGCCGTTAGCATAATGGTTATGTCACTGAACTCCCATGTAGCCAACTGTGGTTTGAGTCCCAAACTTGGTGGCTTAAACACATGCCGGGCGCGTGTTCGTACGTGCCCAAGATCCCGATAGGAGAATGGAGGAGAAGGGATTGCAGCGTGGCCATCCCCCCGGGGGGTGGTTTCTTGCTTTCTATCACTCTGTCTCTCTCTGTCTTTCTGGCGAGTGCACTCATCCTATAGCAAAAATCTCTCTAATCTCAATAAAAAATTTTTTTTTAAAAATGCTCTCAACAATATTTTCTAAATCCTTATTTGGAAACTAACTTGAAGTTATAACAATAATTCAATAATTCATGTTGTATGCTGGTGAACCAGCTCTACAGAAAAAAAAAAAAAAAAAAAAAAGGAAGGGGCCAGCAGTTGTCATGGGGTTAAGGCACTGGATTTCATATGGCTGATGGCAAGATTCCAGTTCCAGACCCGAAGGTATGTGTGTGTGCCCAAAATCCTGGGAAGGGAAAGGAGGAGAAGCGATTGCATTGTAGTCATTCCTCCTGGAGGGAAGACTTCTCACTTTCCCTCTCTCTCCATTTCTGTCTGCTGAGTGCACACGCTATACAGCAAAAAGGAAACAACCCAATAAAAGAACAAAACAGGCAAACCCTTGACTTCTAGCCTTGGCTGATTTCCATTGTATAATTTTTTTCTCAATTTCAAAACATCAACATTTAAATAATTAGCTCTTTTTGTACCAAATAACCCACTCAGCACACAACTGCTTCCTGCTACAGTATTGCTTTCTACCAAAAACTTCTGTTTATATTGAAATTAATTTCCTCTTAGTACTGATTTCTCAGGAGAATGAATATTTTCTCAGCACTCTGGAGGATCCTTACCATTTTCTCTTTACCATGTATTTTAGTTTTCCTTTCAGAAGTCCCCTAAGATACAGTCGCACAGATTTTTGTATGAGGCAAAATAAACATATCTGCCAGCCTTGCTTTGCTTTTTCTCACTTCTGATGTATTAGCTTGCCATTCTTCCTAATCCATGGTTTTTCCTATTTCCAAAGTTTATTTGTAGGCTTCCTACTTTCTAACAGTCATTCCAGATAGCTACATTTATTCTGTTTATCATGCCTTCAAGAACTCCATTCCTTGTATTTTAAAATTGGACTTTCATATCTGTGAAACTCATTTATTTTCATAATTTTGTCACATTGTTAGATTTACGTCTAATAAAATAGCATATGGCAAGGGGTATTTGTACATAGAAAAAGATGTTATAGAAATAATAGGAACTTATACTCTTATATGTATTACTATAATCTGTTTTGATTTTCCTCTTTAATGCAAATTCTTTTTTTAAAATAATTATTTATTTAATTTTATTTATCATTATTATTACTATTTAATTTGCTATAGGGCAAGTGTGCTCACCAGAGAGAGAGAGAGAGAAAGCAAGCCACCTGACCACAGAACTTGAACCGTAGCTGACCATGTGGAAGTCCAACACCTTAATCATCACTCCACCCGCTGGCCCCTGATGCGAGCTTCTTCAGGCAAGTGTCCCTCAGTATTTCTAACCAGATAGTCTTATGCTGTGTACATAGGAGATTTTTCAATAATTGCCTTTCTGTACTTATATCTTAAACATTGCCTTTATCAGGCTCAATGCCTATGTTATCCATAAGTCTACGTCCTGAACATTTAGGTTTTTTCCAGTTCTCCATATAACTGGTAAGTTCCCCAGAAAAATTAATTAAATTTCCAAAGAAAACCTTTGATTATCTTTATTTCCTAGAAATAAAGAAACTAACTTTGTTTTCCTCTTTATTGTGGATTTATCTTTATAGTAAAAGATAAATGTGAGGGGGGCACCAAAAGTATATTTCTGACAGTTTAGTCACTAGAGACAAGATTAATACCAATAGAATCACTAAGTGGTATTGTATCTGTTTATTTCTTCATTCCATAATGTATGTTAAACAGAATGTATCAAGTATTTTGTGCAGTGTTGTATCACCCTGAAAATGTTTTTATATTTTTACAAATAAATCGTTTTGTCTTGCAAGGAAAGGTTTTTCCTGTAAAGACCAGTGACCCAGAATATGTGATTGGTAGAAGAAGCTGAGAGGCTTGTAAAATGCAAATTAGGTAAGCGCTAGGAATCAGAGGGTTGAGTTAGGAGAAATGCCAAAAGTATTTGGAGGCTCATAATGTAGGGGAAATAAACAAAGCCACAGAAACTGGGATGACTACACATGCATGTCTTTGGGATGAGTTGTTCCATTAGCTTTATAAGAACCACAGAGAGACACAACAGTAGATTTGACACTGAAAATGTTTCCAAGGCCAGTGCTATAGGGGAAGTGCCTGAGATTTAAGAGTGTAAAAAAAAAAAAAAAAAGAATTGCCATTTTTCCTTCTCCAGAAAGGTACTAAGTGCTGTGAGGACAAAAGCAGATACCATCCTATAGATCTGATTCAAATCCTGGTACCACGCTGAGCAGCTGCAATATCTAGGTAGCATGGCTAAATACATATTAGGACATTTAGTTTTGAATTAGGTAACCAATGTTTAATTATTTAGTATAAGAATGCCTCAAATATTGCATGGGGTATACTTACATTCAAAAATAACTGTATATCTTAAAATAAAACTAAACGAGGCAGCTGATATTTTTATTTGCCTTACATGTTTCTGCTTTAGGTAGAAGCTGGGCATGGTGAGCTTATTTTTCATCATTTTTTTTCTAACTCTTTTCTTCAAGGTTGTGATTGTCATTTCCAACAAAATAAGTTATGTGCTATGCTAAGGACGTAGGGATGAGGTACTGAAATGTCTAGAAAAAGAACAAGGGAAGGAAGAAAGGTGGTGTTTAATTGATTACTGTTATGTCTGTTACTTGGATCTATCCCTAACGGTTTTTAAACATGAAAGACATCTAATGTGATTACCCTCTTGCAGCCACCTATATGAGCAGTTGGCAACTGTCGCTCTCAAAAAATTGTATACCGAGGCCAGCAGGTGTCATAGTTGTTAAGGTGCTGGACTCACACATGGCTGACTATGATTCAAGTCCTTGTCCTGGAGGCTTGAAAATCACATCAAGACTGTGTGCGTGCATGTGCCCAAAATCCTGAGAGGCAAATGGAGGAGAAAGGATTGCAGAGTGGCCATCCCACCCTGGCAAGTGATTTCTAACTTTCCCTCTATCTCTGTCTCTCTCTGATGTGTGCATGCTCTCTATGGCAAAAACCTACACACAAAAATATTGTATATGTAGGACCAGCCACAATAGCGCAGGTGGTATGGCACCTGTGTGTGATACTGAGGCCAGATGAGAGGCCTGAATTCAGGTGCTGGGTCAACCTGAACATGCCAGGCATACTTATATGGACCCATGTTCCTGCCTGGCTAGGAGGCTAAAAATAGGATATGGCACGATGAGATTCTCTCAAAGGTACCCCTCTCTGTCTCTCTATGTATCATCAAAGAAATAAGAAATCTACATATATTATTTTAATGGTGGGCTAAGACTTCAAATGAAAAAAATACTTAATAAATTCAAGATCTTTGAATCATTAGTTAATGTAATACTATAGTATAAAAAGTGCATATATTTTAAATAACATATTTTATTTTGTTAGTATTTATCACTCACAAACATTGTTTTATTCTTTTTTCTTTTTTCTTTTTTTTAAATTTTTTACCAGTGCCTGTGCTCACCAAAAAGAGAGAGGAATGAGAGAAAATGAGAACGCACTTCCTAAAGGGAATGGTTATGCTGAAATCTCTTCTCCACTTCTACTTCCCTTTGGGGTTTTGAGTACAAACGTATGTGTTCCCAGTGTGTTTCTCAGGCCTCCGGGCTCAGAACTTGAACCAGGCAATTGGCCATGTGGGATCCAGTTGTCTCAGCCACCACACCATGAGCTGATCTGTTTTATTCATATTTTAAGTTTAATGATATATTTAATTGACAAATAATAATTCTATATATTTATGGAGTACAGTGGGATGTTTCCATAGATGCATACACTTTGGTATAAGCTCACTTATATGTGGAATCTAAAAAAGATTTCTTCATATTTGGAAAATCTAAAATAGTATTTTTGTTTTATAAACAGAAAAGTAGCTGATATTTTATCCATGCCAGGATATGGTTTATTTATGATATTGCCTTAATTTGATGCTAGTTTCCTGAGTTGTGTTTTGTTTATTTAGTTTAGTTATTTATTCCTTCCAGAGGTGAGTGAGTGAGAGAGGCATCCCCTATAGGGTTCTCAGACCACAGTCCACCCTCCGACTCGGTCAGTCTGGATCACTAGTGTAAGTGCACACTGGATGCATGTAGGGTGATTCCTGGACAGAAATCTGGGACCGCCTCATGGGGCCCACCATCACAGGGCATTGTATTACCAATGTGCCGTGACTTCCGGCCCTGATTTGCAGTATTCCTGAAGTGGAAAATTTGACTTCTGACAATGAGTTGAGATAACAGATTCTAAAGAATAGGTAGGTTTAGCGTTAGCTAGTTAGAATGGCTGTTAATGTGGCTGGATCAACTGTGTGGTTTGAGTCCCAGATCCAGCAGCTTAAAAAACACACTGTGGGGGGGGACCAGTAGATGGTATAATGGTTGCATCGCTGGATTGCCACATAGTTGACCGTGGTTTGAGTCCTGGACCCAGTGGCTTAAACCTCATGCCAGAGTGTGTGTGCATGTCCAAAATCCTTAGAGGAGAATGGAGGAGAAGGGATTGTTGGAATCACCAGGGGGGTGATTTCTCGCTTTCTGTCTCTCTCGCGAGTGTACTTACCCTCTAGCAACAGTTTCTCTCTCTCTCAAAAATAAAATAAAATAGGAAAGGAAAACACACTGAGTGCATGTGTGCGTGTGCCAAAATCCCAAGAGGAGAGACAGTCCTACTCTTGGATTATCCCCCAAAATTGTAGCATAGTCATCCTCCCTAAGCGTGTATTCTCATTTTGTCTCTCAGTCTCTCTCTCTCCAACAAGTGCACAAAAAGAAAAGAAAAGAAAGAATGAAAAGAAAAAGAAAGGGATAGCTAGGTTTAATCAATTTAAACAGAGAGGAAGAGGTGTCTTTGTTTGACTGCTATAGTAACATATAACAGACTGAGTGACTTGAACAAAAAATATTTTTATTCCTTATAGTTCAACAGGCTGAGACATCAAAAATCCTGGTGTTGGCCAATTGAACAATTCAATTCTTGGCAAAAGATCTCTTCCTGGCTTAGAAATGGCTATCTTCTTGCTATAACTTCACATGGCAGAAGTTCTCGTGTCTCCTTCATGACATGCAGGAGATCCAATCCCATCGAGGAGGTCCTGGTTTCATTACTTCACCTAAACCTAATTATGTTACAAAGGTCACTCTTCCAAATGCCATTACTTTGGGGCTTAAGACTTTAACATTCAGTCTATAACAGAAAGAATTTTTATTCAGAGACAGAACATAAATAAAAGTCTTCTAAATTTTTATTCTGTCAGCCTCTTACAAAATCACATAGGAATTATAGTAGAAAATTAAATAACAGATTTTACCATATTTCTTTATTTCAGAGGAGAAAATGCTTGTTTGTATTCATTAAATATTTGCTGTCTCAATGTAAATATATAAGTATCAAAATATGAATGAATGAAAGTGTTGATGACACAGCCATTTAGGCTTAAAGTTAAGTAGGAACATGTAAACTAAGAATTATTTTTGGGGGCTGGCAGGTGGTGTGGTGGTCAAAGGCGCTGGACTCCCACATGGTTCAAGTCCTGGACCTAGTGTCTCGCTTTCTCATTTTCTCTCTCTCTTGCTCTTGCTCTCGCTCTGTCCCTCTCTGGTCAAATTAATATAAATAAATAAAGTTTTAAATAATTCTTTTTTAAAGAATACAAATTGTAAAATTTTTATTGCTCTACTTTTTAAACAGCATCTTATATTATGGTGTATTGTATATGTATATTTTTTGACATCTCTATCTATAAATATTCTCTTCGTGTATTGATGCAGTTTGATTTCCCACTCAAGTAAATCAGCACCTTTTGACCTCGAAACAAAAACTTATCTTGTTGACAACCTCCTAGACTTCAGCTTGTCAGGTTATTAAAATTGTATCCTATTCTCTAAGGTGCCAAAAAAATCTCACTCAAATTAATGTTGTCAGTAATTTAATGAATAAGCTTTCTATCCCAGCATCCCCAAACTCTGAATACATTCTCACAACAAATGTCTACCTGAATATCAGTATGATGACCTCTAATCAATTAAAGACAATGACAGTGAGGTGTCAACACAGGTAATTCAAACAGCCTGGTTATTTGCTAAGACATCTTACTATTTGAGACTTTTAGTACCAGTAGGTTTTTGCTCTACTCAGAAACTGAGAACTTGAGCCTGTTCTCAAACTAACCAGGTGTTCCTATAAGATGTTTTAGGCACTTAATGAATGAATAAAATCAGCCCTCAGTTTTCTCAGATTGATGAATGGTAATGACCTAAAATGTCAACTGGCTTGGAATAGAGTTGTTGCTATTGCTATATATTATATAGACACATTCCAAACTATATTAAAAAATTACCAATAACTTTCATTGTATGAGTTTAAAATCACCCAAACCCAGAAATATTTCAGTACTAAATTATAAATTTGAAAACATTAAAAATATGTGCACAAATTAGGAAATAGGCTTGATCATGCCTTATTAAGCTTAGAATTTTGAAACTAGAGAATGACTTTATTAAATTGTAGAATAAATTGTGGTGCTGTGAGACTGACTAAAAATTACTATTCTGTAATAAATTTCCTTTCAAATTCTTACAAACAAGAGAGTGATGTTGAAAAAATTAGGAAGAAAAGTTATTAGTCTAGAAAAAGTAAGAATTTCTACTTCTGAAAGTTTAAGAATTGAAAAGGTATCATACCATGACAAATATGCACATGAATAAAGCTAGTTTATAAGTGATTTTTCATCTCTGAGATCAGGATAAATGACCTCTAATGTTTCAACCAACACTAGGTAGTATTTTTTTTTTTTTTTTTGGAAAGGTTTTTGCTATAGGGCACGTGTGCTCGCCAGACAGACAGAGAGAGACAGAAAGCGAGAAATCACCCCCCATGGGGGATGGCCATGCTGCAATCCCTTTTTCTCCGTTCTCCTCTTGGGATCTTAGGCACGCATGCACATGCGCCTGGCATGAGTTTTAAGCCACCAGGTCCAGGGCGCGAACCATGGTCGACTACATGGGAGTCCAGTGACATAGCCATTATGCTAACTGCTGGTCCCAACACTAGATAATATTTTATAGTTAGTAGATTAGAAAGAGTTTAGACAGTTGGAATAATAGCCATGAATTTTAAATTGTGTACTGAAAGATTTTTAAACTTTTTTCCATATTTAAAAATAAGTAGGTTTTATTTTCTACTGGACTTTTGAAAGTAGAGTAGAAAAGATAATACTAAAATAACTCTTATTTTACAAATGGTCCTGGGCCAGCCCCACAGTCTAGTGATTAAAAGAAGCAGATCCCACAAGGCTGGACACAGTTCAAGTCCCATGTCCCAAATCCCGATAGAATGGAGAAATGGAGGAGAAGGAATTGTGCAGGACCATGCCCCTTTGGGAGTGTGGTGTTTCTCTCTCTCTGGAGAGTGGACAGACCTTCTGGAAATTATAAAAAACAATATCAGTCCTTTTGTAACCATTACAAATCTACCTATATCTCAGCTTTGAATGCCAATCAGTCATTCCACACACATACTTACTAGCCACTTGCTTGAGTATTGCAAGTTTATAATCAGAATAAACATAGCTGGGTACTTTATAATAAATATTGCAATCCCTTTTTCTCCGTCCTCCTCTTGGGATCTTGGGCACGCATGCACATGCGCCTGGCATGAGTTTTAAGCCACCAGGTCCAGGGCGCGAACCATGGTCGACTACATGGGAGTCCAGTGACATAGCCATTATGCTAACTGCTGGTCCCAACACTAGATAATATTTTATAGTTAGTAGATTAGAAAGAGTTTAGACAGTTGGAATAATAGCCATGAATTTTAAAT
Organism: Tupaia belangeri chinensis; assembly: GCF_000334495.1. Lineage (NCBI taxonomy): Eukaryota > Metazoa > Chordata > Mammalia > Scandentia > Tupaiidae > Tupaia > Tupaia belangeri. Next base: position 674,534 of record NW_006207163.1, read on the forward strand.
TGTGTACTGAAAGATTTTTAAACTTTTTTCCATATTTAAAAATAAGTAGGTTTTATTTTCTACTGGACTTTTGAAAGTAGAGTAGAAAAGATAATACTAAAATAACTCTTATTTTACAAATGGTCCTGGGCCAGCCCCACAGTCTAGTGATTAAAAGAAGCAGATCCCACAAGGCTGGACACAGTTCAAGTCCCATGTCCCAAATCCCGATAGAATGGAGAAATGGAGGAGAAGGAATTGTGCAGGACCATGCCCCTTTGGGAGTGTGGTGTTTCTCTCTCTCTGGAGAGTGGACAGACCTTCTGGAAATTATAAAAAACAATATCAGTCCTTTTGTAACCATTACAAATCTACCTATATCTCAGCTTTGAATGCCAATCAGTCATTCCACACACATACTTACTAGCCACTTGCTTGAGTATTGCAAGTTTATAATCAGAATAAACATAGCTGGGTACTTTATAATAAATATAAGATGGAAAATGATACAAGTTTTAAAGCTTGATTCATATATGTGTGAAACTTAAAATCAAATTAATTGAGATAGAATTTTAATGTAATTATGAATCAATTAAATACAGAGCTCTGAGATTCTAGGTTATAGAAAGGAAGGTATCCTGTTGTCATTTATAGCAAAGAGGCGAATGGTCTTGGTTTCCCTTCTGGCTGATTATGTGACCTCAAACCAATTGCTTAGCTTCTCTATACCTCAATATATCTCATGAAGTTATAAAGTACTCAGATAGTGGTCTATGACCGTTCTATTTTATTTATTTGTACTTTGTTTATTTCATGAGAGAGTGAGAGAAAGAGATACAGACAGACAGATAGATATCCTTGACAGGGTCTTTAAATTTGTATTCCTCCCCTCAGTCCTACAGCCAGCTGAGATCATGGGCATAGCCCTGTGCAGGCCCTGCATGGTGAGGCAGACCCAAGATGTGAACCAGGAGCCTTCACATGGTCTCCAGCATTGTGCAGCAGCACTCCTGCTACCTGAGCCATTGCCATGAGGATGGTCATAATCCTGAAATACTTGTTATTATTAGACGCGAAGTCTTGCAGTTTGTTTTTTTATAATGGTTGAAAATAAATATTGAGAGTGGGAATGCAGGCTCTCTGAAGAATTGTTTGTAACTGTATTGAAGCATTTTGTTTACAATGTGAATTTGGTGTGTGAGGAATACAGAAATGTTGAATATATAATAAAGACAGAGTGAGAGACTGGCAAATTGCTTTCATTATATACATATTTTTAATTATAGTAAGAACACTAAGCATGCCATCTTATCTCTTAATGAATTTTTCAGTGTTCAAAAACAGTATTATTAACTATAGGTGCAATATAACTATTGATTTTTAAGCTAGTGAAATTCTAAACATTTTGAAAAATAAACTTTTTTTTAAAGAAATTAAGGTAATCCTCTCTGTATATATTAAAGTAAAATAAGAGAAAAATAAAACTTTAAAAAAATTCCTAGAAGGCAAGTTTGCTTATTTGGGGTGGGACGAAGATGATGAGAAAGCACCTCCCATGGAGATGGTCACACGATAATTTTATTTTACTTTTTTAGATTTTAGGGATACACATGCACGTTCCTGGAATGTGCGAGGGTTTTCATCTTTTTTTTGTTGTCGTTGTTATAGGGCGTGTGCCCTCACCAGAGATAGACAGTGAAAGAGAAAGTGAGACACCACTCTCCATGCTAGGGGAATGACCATGTTGCTATCCCTTCTCTTCCATTCTCCTCTCAGGATGTTGGGCATGTACATACACGTGCCTGATGTGTCTTTCAGTCTGTCAGGTCCAGGCCTCCAACCACAGTCGACCATGTGGAGTCCAGCACCTTAGCCTCCACACCCCTGGCTGATCCATAGAGCAAATAAAACTTTATTTTGATTCTCTAAATATAGCCAGAATAATTATTCTTAATATATGGACATGTTTTCAATAAGTTTTAGGATTTGAACTGCGGTCAACCATTTGGGATTTGAGTCCCTTTATCACCAAGCCAAAAAACTGGCCCAGCTAGCTTCTATTTAGATTGATAGAATATTCCAAATTAGGTGGTGGTGGTTATGGGCTAAATGCATACTAGTCAATGTCAAGTATATATTTTGACTAAATTTCTTCCCAATTAGTTAAAAAAAAATTGTGAAAGTAAGCTCCACCAAAACACTTCCTTCCCAATTAGTTAAAAAAAATTGTGAAAGTAAGCTCCACCAAAATATGTATTCAGAACATTAGAAGAAAAATACATACATTTGCCTTCAATGGTGACCTTTTAAATTGAATTTGAAACATTCATATAATGTCAAATATTTCACCACTGAAAGACTGAACTTCTAAAAGCTTTATTTGTTTTCATAAATTGGATGAGAAAAATCAAATCTTTGTTGAATTAACTTCACCGACTTTCAATGTAAAATATCTAGTGACACTGATGTAAAACTGCTTTCCAAGTTCTTGTGCTAATGGATTCTATACATGAATAGTTATTGTGTCACTTTCACAAGTGTACAGGAAATGGTAAATCAATACAATTAATTTAGAATGCCTTAGTTATGACCTTTTGTTCATTCTTTGTGGAATACTCAGATACATGTATGTATGCAACAACAATTTAAATGTTTATATGATGGTTTTTATATTTAGGCTTGCAAATTTTGAGATCTCATGACATTTAAAATTGCTTGCAGATTAAAACCCACTTAAAATGGCATTAAATGAGATGCCACTTCTTTTTGAATGTTGATTAGTGAGAATTTCTTAGAATAACATACTGGCTGAATGCCTACTTTTAAGAGCTTACAGAAATCTCCCCATGTATATGTGAACACAAAAGTATTGATAGAATTTTGTTTTCTTTTTATAGAAATTGGAGGGCAGAAGCTCTATGCTAAGCAAATCATTTCACACCTTCTTTTGGAAACTGTTTGTAGATCCTCATATGTAGTCTTAAGTTCATTTTTCTTGGACGATAGCTGCTGAAAAACACTTCCTTATTTAGTTTCATAGAGTGTCACAGACTGTCATCTAATCATCATCACATCCTTCTCTAAAAAAGGAAGGCACATTTTATCTTCGAAACAACCTGAAACCTATAATCAATTTCAAATGGTAGATGATTCAGTTGAAGTTTGATATCTGAATGGCAGCTTTATTTTGTCTTTCTGTTCTTCCCTTCCCCCTTAGCTTGTCAATTCATTCTTCTTACTTGTGCTAATTTTAAATGAAGTATGCAACCATCTGTGACATATTTTGTTTTAAAACTCCATAAAATATCTCATTTTGCTGCATCTTTCCAAAGCCAAATCTCTATGTCAGGGATAAATTAGCATCTACCTCCTACCTTCCCTGAGTCAGTGCTTATTGGGCCTTTGTTTTGCCCATTTGATTTGCAGTTGTGGACTGAAGTAGACTTTCCTAAACTTCCTATTTTTCTCAGAACTACCACTATTCACTCCTTGCATAAAGTTTCTTTTGGGTGAATATCATCTTTCATTCTCCTCATGTACACATTGATGAGAGTTAAAATCATTGCATTTTAGGTCCTACCTTCATTTAAAAAAAGAAAAGAAAAAGAAAAGGAAGGAATAAGGGGAAAAAAAGGAAATAAAGTGGAGAGCGGAGGAAAGGAGGAGGTGAAAGAAAAAGAAAGACAAATGAGGAAAAACCCCAGATATGTAAAAGTGTATTCTGTAATACTAAAACAGGAATCTATTAGGTTGTTGAAAAAGTCATGACACTTTTGGGAACCAGCAGTTAGTGTAATGGCTATGTTGTTGGACTCCCATGTAGTCGACCGCAGTTCGTGTCCTGGACCCAGTGGCTTAAAACTCACGCAGGGCGCGTGTGCGTGCGTGCCCAAGAAGAGAATGGAGGAGAAGGGATTGCGGCGTGACCATCCCCTCTGGGGGCTGATTTCTCACTTTCTGTCTCTCTGTCTCTCTCTGTCTGTCTGGCGAGCACACGTGCCCTGTAGCAAAAACCTCTCCAAAAAAATAAAAAGTCAAGACACTTTTTGCATGACTTTTCCAACCCAATATATTTATTATTATTATTATTATTATTATTATTTATCATTCTTATTTTTTATAAATTTGATCGTTCTGCATCATTTGACTTGTAAAGAGAATTTACCCAACATGAAATACACGTAAGGTCAGTCTAGTTGAGAATACTATAAATGTTATCATCAACAGGTAATAAACCATTTCTGTGTCCCACAATTATCTTGCTTCTTAATTTTTCTGCCTGATTTTCTTCCCTATGTTCTTCTCCTCTCCCACCTTCCTTCTGTACTGTCTCCAGTGTCCATAACTATTTTCAATGCTTTCATGTCTTCCAGTTTTTCGGTCTCTATCATAAGTGTGGACAGTCAATATATATTAAGTGGAGACATACAATGTCTCTCTTTCATAGACTGACTTACTATGCTCAGCAATAAATCTTTCTATCAAATGCCAGGGTCTCGTTGATAACCCAATATTGCATTCAATGAATGGTATGGCTCTTAGACATCTAGTTTAATTTAACATGGTTCTGGGCATTCCAGATAATCTTGGTTCTTGACAAGAATCATATTGTATCTCACAGTAATATCTTTATTAGGGGCCAATACCATTTTCCTTATTATTACTCTTATTTTTGAAAAAAAGAAAAAGAGAACTTGGAATTTTATTAGAAATTACTGATTTCATTTCCTCTACATTCCTAGGGCAATATCAACATACATAAGAACACAATAAATGTCATAAATAGGATCATGAGCAAATTAAAAAACACTGAACATGAAAAGTGAATATATTTTATCTTTATCATATGCTTATACTTCCTGATTATTTATTAGAATCCACTGTTTTTGATAAAATCAGGTAAAAATTGTATAATCTCAATTCAACAGAATGATTATATAACTTAGAATCAGTAATGCTTCTACTTTTCCAGCATGCAAAAACAGCTGCTAAGGGGGTTCTGACCAAGAACAAACTCATTTTGTTTGTTCATAAATTAGTTCATTTATTTATTTTAAAGTTTATTAATTTATTACTTCCACAAGAAAGAGACAGGAAACCACTCCCAAAGGGGTTTTCATGCCACAATCCACCTCCCAGTCTCAGTCATCCCAGATCATAGACATATGCATGCATACTGAGAATGCCCAGGAAGGTATAGGACACAAATCCAGGAACTTTCTCATGTGAGTTCAATTATGTTATCACTGTGTCAACACCTGGCCCTTGTTTTTGTCATTGTTTTTGCTTTTTAATGTTTTACCATTAATGAAAGACATACTTTAAAATACATTTGAAGGATCAGCGGGTGGTGTGATGGTTAAGGCATTGAACTTGTACATGGCCAACTGCAATTCGAGTCTCACTTTCCCTCTTTCTCTCTGTCTCTCTCTGTTGAGCACACGTGCTCTACAATAAATTTTAAAATAATAATAATAATGATACATAAAATTAAATAAATAATAAAGAAATTTCCATTTATAAAATACATTGATTCAGTCACTATCAGAGAGGGAGAGAAGATTAGAGTGTGGGATATTAAAAGTCAACCGAAGGCTAGTTGTTCATGCATGGATTATGAACAGGAACAAAGAGAAGTTCTGCTGTATGACTGCAATTTACAACCGTTAAGTCTTTCTTACGCGTAGGTCCTTTCAAAGGAAGTATCTGGCTTAATGTTATTAGTGCTGTGTGTAAAATAATTGTGTTGCATTAATAGTACAACCAAAAATTGCCACCTTTTTTATGATGGTGACTCACATCACTAATACTTGCAGCGTGCATTTGATTTGCAGAGTTACGGTCATACGCCTGTTTTATAAAAAGTATCTTTGGGTAATTAAAGGAAGAATAAGGTCCCCTTAGTTTTTGAGCTCTCATTATAGGAGGCAATAGAAGAAGGGTGGCCAGAATTACACCACTGAGAAGATAATAGTATGAAGAATAATCCTCAAATAAACATCTGGGAATAGAGAAGGTGGAAGTGGGGTCAGGGAGTGAGTTTCAACCAGCCAAAAATATGACAGATATGTGCTGTGTAAGGCAACTCTGTAAATTCAACACTGGATTTAATTTTAAGAGACTTGAGTTCTATACTCTATTCCGCTGCTGTCTTGGAAAATTGCTTAACCTTTCTAAACCTTAGTTTTCTCATCTTTGATAGAAAAGAGAGCGGAAGGGTTGGATTAGATGCTATCAAAGGTAAATTCCACTTCTAAAATAGATTCTGTTCTATGTCACCTTTTCAAATTTTTGCCTGATATTTTCCAAACTCTTTCTTGTTTATCACTTAATGTCAACAAAAAGAACTGAAACTTTAAGATTAAATTTACATAGAACAAAGGCACATCAATTCTATTTAAATTAAAGGTGAGCTCTTGTTTGCACATACTATGAACAAAGCAAGGATGATTTCTAGTTCCATGCTACAAAATGTTTTCTCTAAATAAAAAATTTGACTAACAGCTGTTCATTTTATCATTTATTGTATTATTTAGAAAAGGAAATCAAGAAAATTTAGAGCTGTAAGAAAAGTTCAAAATTATGGCAAGCTCTATATTTTTTAAAATTTTTTTAGAGAGATTTTTGCTATAGGGCGTGTGTGGTCACCGAGGAGACAGAGAAAGACAGAGAGAGAGAATGGGAGAAATCATCCCCCAGAGGGAATGGCCACACCACAATCCCTTCTTCATTCTCCGCCTGGGATTTTGGGCACACACACACATGTGCCAGGCATGAGTTTTAAGTCACAGGATCCGGGACTTGAACCACAGCAGACTACATGGGAGTCCAGTGATGTAACCATTATGCAATCTGCTGGTCCAAAGCTCTGTATTATTTGAAAACTTGTAAATTATCTCAATATTGCTGTAGTTATAGTATAAAATAGTAAATCATATTCAATATATTGAGGTAGAATAAACTATTTCCAGTACTATCACAGCATGCAGTATATTAAAAAACTCAATATGTATTTGTGTACCAAATGCTTATATGAATTTGAAAAAGAAAATCAATAAATGGTTAAATTTTGCATTAAGTCACAAATTTTGGAGACAGAAACATACACTTTAAAAAAATATTTGTGTAATAGATTGATATTCAGTTTTCATCTGGATCCTTTCCAGTATGTACAATTATTATTGCTCTGAAACTGTTGCTTTTTATAGAAACATTAAACAAAAGATTCATTCAACAAATATTTCATAAGACTATTCTAGGCAATGGGAAATGAAAACAGTAATGTTCTTTTGCTACAGACAGAGCATGAACCATGTTCAGTTTCCAGTCCCTAGAAATTATTCTAAGATTAAGAAATACATCAAGGAAATCATTGGCAAACCCTGCCATTTTTTTACTGAAAAGTTTGTCATTATGGACAGACCAAGCCAGGAAGCCTGAGAGCAGATGGTGAAATGCCAAGTATGAATAAATTCATGCCCCTTTCAGTATCCTAAGCTTGAGGACTTGGATATGGGCCAGCACATACCACTGTGGACCCAGTGAGAAACAAAAATTATTCAGCCGTCATCACAGTCAGGAGCAGAGTCCTGGAGAGTACTGCGACACTTCAGCTGTCTCCATTACAAATCCTTCATGGTTTCTAGACGGCCACTTGCAATGGAAGGAACCTGCCAGTGCACTTGCATAAACCCCAATTTCTGAAGAAACCACAGCACAGCCATTCAGAACTTTCCTTTCCTTTAAATTTCTTACTCCTGTATCCCCATATGTTATCTTGAGATTTAAACTAGATAAATAGTATGACTTTGAAAGTTGTCAAATGCTATTCAAAAGTTACTTATTCTTACTGCTAGTATTATCACAAGTTCATCAATTAAATCTCACTCTTTTTTTTTTCCATTGAGAAAATGTCCCCAAATTACCAAAGCTTTCAAAATGAAAGTTGATAAGGGTGATGAAAAATGTATTTTCCTTTTCTTTTTCCCAAAGAAATAGGGGCATGGGTAAAAAATTCCAAGTATTTCCTGGTTTATTGAAAAGTCAAAAGAGTTATATTTCACCAGACAAGTTAATTATTATATTTTTAAGCTGATCATAGTTGAGAAATAATATTATATGAAATAACTCAGTCCCCTGAGTCACTGGATGCTTACAATAGAAAAGTACACAGAAATACTCTATTTAAGAGGGAACATAGTAAAATAAAGCTTCAAAGAATCAATGCAGAAAATAATTATACTATAATGAGATTGTTCACCTCATGGAAACTAGACCTATCAATGCAAATTATATAACCCAAACAATTTTCTAAATTGGACCAATAATCCAGTTTGTAAATTGAGAACTGTCATGTAAATGGAAGAATAAAAACTTTTCCAGGGGTTAGAGATTTCCCATAACTAATGGACTTAATAGCTTTTAGCCATTTACTCAACAAATTATCTGTGCTTACCAATTGTCAGGTTTTGTGCTAAGGTGCACTCATAAGCTTTCAGAACATTTGCATGTATCTGGAGGTATATATGATATTTATTAATAATTAATAATTATCATGTATACATAATAGAATTTTTTAATTTTATAAAATTATTTAAAACATTTTATAGTAAACTTGATTAGCATTTTCTACCATTCTTATATATTTTACCATATTTTTTCTTTTTCTTCATTAAAGTTTGCTAGAGGGCACATGCACTTGCTCGAGAGAGACAGAAGTGGGAAGAGGAGAATGAGAAAGCACCCCTATGGGGCATGGTCATGCCACAATCCCTTCCCCTCCATCGCTCTCTCCTTTCAGGATTTTGGGCACATATGCGCACATACCCAGAGTATTTTACAAGCCACTGGGTCTGGGACTCAAATTGTGCCATCAGTCATGTGGTATTCAATCGCTTTAACAACCAGGTCATGGGCAGGCCATACCATAGTTTTCATTCTTTAAAATATTAAATTGAAACTTTATCTTGAAGGATTACTTTGGGGTACTGTAAGAATATTAATTTTGCCTTCCTATATACAAAGTCAAATCTTCTGAGAATGGAAATTTCATGAGTTCTGATATTTGTGGTTTGTGTTGAATGACACTGACACAGAGTTCATTCATTGTATAGTGACACATGCATGTAATAACACTTTATAAAATACTTTTACTATACCAAGCATTATGCTGGCACACGCAAATACAAGCTACTGCCCTCAAGCAGCTTATGGCCTGGTTGGGAGATAGTTTAATAAGGCTACGTACAACAAGTACAGGTAAAGCATGGGAATTGTGGGGTATATAAGAAAACAATTATTCATCGATGGTGCTGCAATTCACCATTTTATTGTTTAAATCGTAAACTGATTCATCAGTACATGTATATCAAATTAAGTGAAGTCTGGTTAAGACTGCTCAATAGGAATGACTTTAATGCAAGATTGAAGATTGTTTACCTCAGTTTTATTTGTCCTCTGCATACTTATATTGTCATTAAGCTTCTTCAATTTATTTTTCTACAATATTGGAAGTACTTCCCTTAGAAAATACTACAAAATTCGGACCAGCAGTTAGCGTAATGGCTATGTCGCTGGACTCCCACATAGTCGACCATGGTTCACGTCCCAGACGCGGTGGCTTGAAACTCACGCTGGGTGCGTGTGGGTGCGTGCCCAGGATCCCGAGAGGAGAACGGAGGAGAAGGGATTGCGGTGTGGCCATCCCCTCCGGGGAGGTGATTTCTCACTTTCTGTCTCTCTGTCTGGCGAGTGCACGTGCCCTATTGGAAAAACCTCTCAAAAGAAAAAGAAAATGCTACAAAATTTTTATTGAATGATCTCAAGTTATTTAAATAAACACAAAATAGGTATTGCTGAAATTTTAACTACTTTGTCATTTTTCAGAAATGTTTTATTTGGGGACTATAGATAACTATAAAATATAATATTTGAAATTTCCAGATTCAAGGACATTCCTCATTGATTGAATACAGAAATGTGCCATTTAATACGTTCAAAATAAGGACCATTCAGTGGAGTAGTGATTAAGGTGCTGGACTCCCATGTGACCAACCATGGTTTGAGTTCCAGACCTGGAAGCTTGAAATTCACACTGGGTAAGTGCACGTGCATACCCAAAATCCTGAGAGGAGAATGGAGGCAAAGGGACTGTGGTGTGGCCATCGCCTCAGGGGTTGGGGAGATTTCTTGCTTTCTGTTCCTCTCTCTTTCTCTGGCAATCACATGTGCCTTGTAGCAAAAATCTCTCCCCACAAAAAAAAAAAAAAAAATATATGTGTGTGTGTGTGTGTGTGTGTTCAAAATAAATTGTAGTTTCTTTTAAATTTATATGACTGGGAAAAATGATCTATAGTACAATATTTCTGAACTTACAAAACAAAAGACAAAATTAGGAAAGTATTTTAATTGGTGATGTACTTTCTTTTTTCAATACGCTTTCCTAGAAATGATTTTTCCTTCTTTGTTATATTTAGACATTTAATCATTAATCCTTTTGTGTGTATGTGTGTTTATATATTAATATATGTGATATATAAAAACTATATAATACAATATGTGATATTATATATATAACTATATACATAATTTATACATACATATACACATACACACATATATAAAACCATAAGTACGCAGATTGTGCTGTGTGTCAGATGAAACATTATTGGCAAATTATCATGGGTCTAACTCGCATATATATAAAAATACTTTATCACTAGTAGATTAACATATTCAACTTCTTTCATTTAATCACTAAACCAAATTACAATGAACATATGATAAATGCAAGAACTAAGTTATACAGAATACAAAAATGAATACAAATCAGATTTGGTATGGAAAATTATAATCTTGGTTATGTTATAATAGTGAGAACATTGCAGTGCAATTTTTTGCATATATATATATACACATATATATACACACACACTAAAAATGCATTCAGATGTAGGAATTTTCTAATATTGCCATAGACACTTTGTTTTAATGAAAAAGAATTTAATAGACCTTGAAGGTCCATTGGTAGCATTCTTTGATTTTCTTCATTTTCTTTCCAGAAATAACTACTCCCTTAATATTCTAGCTCTATATGTACACATCCATAAACTGTTATGAAATATCCATTAGTGCTTTATATCTTCTTTATATATTTTATATCTTTTCTATGTTTTATATATTTTTCTATAAATTGCTTTTTAATCAACACTATATACTTTATATATATTTATGTTAGTGCAGATTAATGATATTAATTTATTTTAATTGCTAAATTGAAATACAACATATACCAAATTTTCTTTAACCACTTTATCCAATTACATGTAAAATAATCTATTACTGTAAGTAATGATTTAATGACATTCTCTCTTGTGTTGCCAGATATTTAAGCTTTTTACTAAAATGTACTTTTAGAAACTGCATGGCTGAAAAGATGCATCATTGGCTACCCAGACATTGCCAAATGGTTTCCAATTCTAAATCTCACTCAGCATTGCCAATACTCTTGATTTCACACAACTTTCATTGCTGCCAACCTGGTAGGTTTTCAGCAAAATGGCATTGTGTTCACTTGCATTCCCTTCATTAGTAATGTGGTTGAGAAAATGTTATATATATTGCCAGTCATATTTTCTCTTCTGTAAATGATCTGTGCATATGTTTTGAATGATTTATTTTTCTTTTGCTTTTCTATTTACAATCCAAATGCTGATCTATTGTGACTTGTATACATACATACTGCCATATATGCATACAAATATTTATTTTTCCCCTTTGGTTATTTATTATTGTTTTTTCCTCATAGTGTGCATTTGGTTATTCAAGAACAACACAAAGAATCAGAGAGAGAGAAGGAAATGAGAACTCACCCTCTGAAGGGATGACAATGCACAGGCTCTTTTCCTCCATTCTCTTTTCAGAATTTTGGGCATGCACACACTTGCTCTGCATGATTTTCAAGTTACCAGGTCTGGGACTCAAACAGTAGTCAGTCATGTGGGAATTCAGCATCTTCACCACCATGCCACCTGCTGGTACCCTTGTTATATATATTTTTAACCATTTTAAAGTTTATTTATTTCTTTCATGAATGAAAGAGATAGAGAGAGAGCATCCCTAGCCATGTCTTGACACGACAATCCACACCTGCCTCAGCCAACCCCAGCTCATGGGCTTGTATATGTCAAGAGTACCCAGGGAGGTAACTGGGTGCAAACCTGTAACCTTCCCAAGTGGGTTAACCTCACAGAGCATTGCATTTACCGCTGTGCCACCAAATGACCACCACAATTACTTCTATAAATGTGAGATTTGCTTGCATATAACCATCATGGCTTGGTTCAAAATTTGTTATATTTAGTAGTATATATGTGTGTATATATATATATACATATATATATATACACACACACACACACACACACACACACACACACACACATACATATATATAGAAAGAGAGAGAGAGAGAATTTATATTTAATCACTAGATATCTTTACAGTGTACAACATGGTTTTTCCCAGCACAAATACAGTGCCTATCAGTCATGACAAATGCATTATCATATAAATCATCATCCTCAAATAACTTTTCACTTTTGGGACAATTAAACATATCATTTGTTTTAGGGACCAGCAGTTAGCGTAATGGTTATGTTGCTGGACTCCCATGTAGTCGACCAAGGTTCGCGTCCCAGACCCGGTGGCTTAAACTCACGCCAGGCGCGTGTGCGTGCATGCCCAAGATCCCGAGAGGAGAATGGAGGAGAAGGGATTGCGGCGTGGCCATCCCCCCTGGGGGGTGATTTCTCGCTTTCTATCTCTCTGTCTCTCTCTATCTTTCTGGCGAGCGCACGTGCCCTATAGCAAAAAAACCCTCCAAAACAACAACAACAACAAAAAACATATAATTTGTTTTAGTAATTTTTCAAAGAATCGACTCTTGCTTTCTTTGTTTCTGTTGAATCTGTGCTTTATAGATGATGAGCTTTTATCCTTTCATTTCTTTGTAGAATCTGTAGGTTTTTATGTACTTCCACTAACATTTTTTAAGATTTCAGGCTACAGCTTATTTAAGTTCACTGTTTCATTTTAGAGTTTTATCAGCGGGTGGGGGCAGCAGATATCATAGTGGTTATGTCACTGGACTCCCACATGGCCAACTGTAGTTCAAATCCCAGACCCAGAGTCTTGGAACTCACGCCGGGCACATCTGCTTATGTGCCAAGATCTGAGGAGGAGAATGGAGGAGAAGGAATTGTGGCAGGGCCATTCTCCACCCCACCCCCCCGGGGTGGGGGGTTGATTTCTCACTTTCTGTCTCTCTGTTTCTCTCTGTTTCTCTGATGAGATCATGCACCCTATGACAAAAAACAAATAAGCAAAACAACAAATGAAAACCTCTCTACCAATAAAAAGATCTACCAGCTAGCTCCATGACCTGGTGGTTTAGGTAGCTGGATCCAACTGTGTGACTAGAGTTCCTCTAGACCCAGCACCTTAAGGAATGTGATAGGCACATGTGCATGCATACCAAAGTTCCCAGGGGAGGAAAGATGGAAGAGAAGAGATTGCCGTGTGACCATTTCCCATGGGGGTGTTTTCTTCTCTTCATCTCTGAATCTCTCTGGTGAATGCATGCACCCTCCAGCAAAAACAAAACACAAAAAGTATATATATATACATATACACATCTACTAGCATATATTCCCTATAGTTTCACTACTTTGTGTAAGTGGCTTATAGTACAATGACAATCATTATAAAAACCTAATATTTTTATAGCACTGTATGTGTGCTTAAAATGAACGTGCATCCTTAGAGGTAGTTGCAGTGTTCTGTTGGTTGTCTATTGAAAAAAGTCCAAGGAAGCTTGTTATTTAAATCATTAAAATCTGTATTTTCACTCACACATCAAGCATACATACCCATACCTAAACATATTCATATCCCTGTGTATGCAGATATAAGTAATTATAAGTATATATGAACTGTTATATATGATATATACATATATATGCTCATTGATCCATTAAATAATGATACATATACGCTTATATATATATTGATTGATTCACATATACACATATACACATTACAGAATACAGAATGTTTATATGTGAATAAATAAACATATATAAACATATACATATGTTTGGGTTCTCTTCACTGTCTCACATTTTTTCTGTAACACTCATCATATTTTAATTTACTATTTCTTTACTTAAAAAATTTAGTAAATGGGACCAGAAGATGGTGTAATGATTACCTCACTGGACTCTTATGTCGTCATCTGTGGTTTGAGTCCCAGACCTGGTAACTTAAACTCAGGCTGGGCGTAGGTGATCATGCTCAAGGTCCTGAGAGAATGGAGGAAAAGGGATTGTGGCATAGCCATTCTCCCTGGGGGGAAGGGGGTGATTGCTCGCTTACTGTCTCTCTGTCTCTCTGGCAAATGCACGTGCCCTATAGCAAAAATCTCTCTTAAAAAAAAAAAAAAAACTAGCAATCTTCTCTAATATAATACAATAAAAACTCTAAGAGACATTTATCTTAAAAAAAAAAAAAAACTTGTATTGGGTCATTGGAAAAGTCATGACACATTTTTGCATAGAAAAACAAAACAAAAATCTTGCATGATTTTTCTGGCAACCCAATAATTAAAATGCTTAAAATAGTGGCTGCCACATATTAGCTATGCAGTTAGCACTTGTTGATTGAATATATGATTATGCTTTCTTTCTGTTGCTAGCCTAGCATTGTTTCTCTCACTTTATTTACATTTAAACTATATTTAAACAAACAAAAACCTTTCCCTTCCAAATTTGTGTTCTACATCATAAAGTGTCACTCTGGATCTAATTATCCTTGTTTTTGTCATTTTTTGTTTCATTAATTGTTTTATTTGCACTGCTTTTTTATCTTAAAAAATTGGTTGATATGTATTATTGGCTTAGTAATTTTCTGTTTTTCTAGTAAAAAATATTTTTATTAGAAACTATGTATTTACCTCTAAATAAAATACTGCTCAGCTGCATCTTATGACATTTGAAGGAGCTGCTTTCATATCTTTAAGATCTAAGTATTTCATAACTTGATTATTTCTTATCTTCTTCCATGAACTATTTATTTTTGTAGATTTCAAATAAAGATTCACTCTTTTTTTTAAATCACTTTATTTAATTTAATTTATTTATATTTTTATTTGCCCAGAGAGGGAGAGAGAGAGAGAGCAAAAGCAAGAGAGAAAGTGAGAAAGCAAGCCACCAGGTCTAGGACCCAAACCATGGTCAGCCATGTGGGAGTGTCCAGCGCCTTAACCACCATGCCACCTGCTAGTCCCCAATAAAGATTCACTCTTGAATCTCTTTTCAGTTTAAAAGCATTTTTTTCACAGAACACAATAGATAATAGTTGTAACATTTTAATAAACATTTTAACATTTATATAATGTTTTTATCTAACAATTCATGAAAGTATACAATGTATTCAATCTTTAAGGTAACACTATGCAATAAGCAAGGTGGGTAAAATTAATTTATTAGTTAGGAACCTGGGATTCAGAAAGTTACAAAAATAGTAAGCAACAATGCTAGGACATGAACATAGTTACTGCTACTTTTAGTTGGGATCCTTCCTTTTTTTTTTTTTTTTTTAGTGAGATTTTTGCTATAGAGTGCTTGTGCTCGCTGGAGAGACAGAGAGACACAGCAAGACAGAAAGAAAGGAATCCTTCCATGGGGGAATGGTCTCCCCCATTTCCTTCTCCTCCATTCTCCTCTCCCGATTTTGGGTATGCACACACATGGACCTGACATGAGTTTCAAGCCACCAAGACTCAGACTCAAACTGCGGTCAGCCATGTGAGAGTCCAGAGATGTAACCATTACACCATCTGCTGGTCCTGGGATTCATTCTTTTTTTTCTTTTTTTGTATTAAAAACAAAACAAACAAAAAACAGAGTAAAATTAAACATTGGCCCAAGTATGACATTTTTTTCATCCTGGTAAGGATGATATATCTTCTGACATGAAGCATTGTACTGCATACACATATAAACAGATTCGTATTTCTAATCTTATTCTCAGTTTTAATAAGTGCCCCTCTGACTGCCTCATGGCCTTTTAATGTCCCTAGGCAAGAGAGCATGAATCTACATTATTAGAATCTTACACTGTATTGCACTTATTATGAATTATAGTTATTAAAATTAACTGAAGCATGAGGAGAGCTTTTATTTATTAAACTATAATTGTTTCCAACTTTATAACTGTTAAGGTATTCTAAATAGCCTTCAAAGAATCTGGACATTTAAAAAGATAGGCTTTTAGGTTTACTAGGCAGGAACCCTTAGAGTAAGGACTTACTTTCAAGCATTTCCAAGCTCCTTTCTATATTATTATGTGAAGATATTAATATCAGTATTTAAGTTTTCTATAAAGTATTAAAAGTATGAAAGTCAAAACACCTAAGTAAGATAGAATAGTTTTGACTTGTTCGGAGAATTTTGTTCTAAGGGGGATGTGATAAATGAACAAAAATGTATTTTGGGGTGAAATAATCATTAATTTTGTTTTTTAAGGTTTTTGTCATAGGGTACATGCATTCATTCACCAGAGAGAGACAGACTGAGATGATGAGAGAAAAAGTGAGAAATCATCTCCTGAGGGGATGGCCATGCTGCAATCCCTTCTCTTCCATTCTCCTCTATGGATTTTTTTTTATTATCATCATAATCTTCTTTATATTACATTGGATTACATATAACTTTACAGTGTATTACATTGCTTTTTCAAAAGGGAATGCCATGCAAGTCAGTCAGTACAAAGACATTAATCTCCCCGCTTCAACATTCGATATCTTTTCTATGTTTTCCCCAATCATTATTATTATTATT